>NC_142788.1:25145537-25445537 GCF_988280905.1 Pimephales promelas | reverse complement strand
TTGCTGCAAATTAAAATGTTTAATGTGGTAAAATACCATTAGTAGTTAAAGGTGCTATATGTATTTTTTAGCGGCCTCTAGTGGTGAGGTTTCAGATTGCAACCAATTTTTACAAGAGTGCTCATGGTACACGGCCACAATGAGACTTTCAACACACCGGAGAAGGCATCACACAACATGCTGGAAACTCTTGTAAACACCCACTGCAACGTTACAAAAATAGGCTACTTTTAAAGCTTGACATTGATCTAATGCTCCATGCATAAGGCATTTCACTAACTATTAGTGCGTCTTTCACGATCAGTACTGTCAACATAGGTGAATGTATAATATGATAACGAAAACAGTTAGTGAACTAGACTGAAGAATTTCAGTGTAACAGTAAGATCGTACTAAGTAAGTAACATTACCGTACTGAACGTGTCTGGAAATGTGTATTACAAACAATATGATAGTAGCGGGATGAGTGACGTTAGACTGTAGATCTAGTACACAAAATAAATGTTACATCCTTTCTGTTATCCTGAAACAGTATTTTATATTTATTTCATGTCTCATATATGTTGTAGTTTCCCATTGCCATTTCATTACAGTTTACCATTATTTCAGCATATCTGAAAACTTGTCATTTATCACAATAAAAATAGTGGAGGTCTCTCTGCCGATGTTGATCCGTGTTTTCGTCCGATTCGATCCGATTCACTTTTGGCCTGACGAGCTTCAGCAGATAGATACATTTTTGTTTTGTTTTGTTTTTTACATTTATGTGGAGTTTGTGCTGGAGGCAGGTTGTTTTTTGGTGTTACAGTATTAGACTCATGTCGTCAGCTGCAGTGCCGTCGCATAGACTGTAAAACGGAGAGAGGCTCGGGAGCACGCATGCACATCACATCCGATGGATTTTGTAGAAAAATCCGACCCGGAGACTTCACATAGAAATAGGAATACTGGCCTTCAGAGTTCATGGAAAAACCTGACAAGTGGATCATTGTAATGTGTGATTAATTTACAACCCCTTCACACACAGGCAATAAAAAAACGATTCATTTTAGAAGAAAAGTTAGGTCCCACTTTATATTAAGTGGCTTTAAGTACTATGTACTTTCATAGGAAAATAAGTACAATGTACTTATTGTGTTCAGGTTGTGTTGTAAAACACTTTTGCTGCTATTGAGGTGTGATATGGGTATGGTTAGGGGCAGGTGTGGTGGTATGGGTAGGTATCATGGTGGGCTAAGGTGTAAGGGAAGGATTAACTGTGTAATTACAAAGGGAATTACATGAATTAATTAGGGGCCAAGCACCGAAGGTGCGGAGGCACCTATTGTATCTGTGCCGGTTCTTATTATTAGGGGCCAAGCACCGAAGGTGCGGAGGCACCTATTGTATCTGTGCCGGTTCCTATTATTAGGGGCCAAGCACCGAAGGTGCGGAGGCACCTATTGTATCTGTTCCGGTTCTTATTATTATTATTATTATTATTATTATTCTTCTTCCGACTGGGCGTCTATGGCAGCCCATAGACCGGTTTGCGGGAAAGTTGTTTTGGTTTGACATTCTGATAGAGGACAGTCCCAACTTTAAATACACCAATTTTGGTGTCTCTAACTCATTCCCTCTAGCGCCACCAACTGTCCAAAGTTTCACTTTTATTATGCTAATAACTTTTGAACCGTAAGACCTATCAACAAAATTCTTTTTTCCTCTTGTTCCTGAGCTCATGCCAATTCGATCGCACCCTATGACGTCATTTTCCGTCATAAAAAAACGGCCGCCATTTTGAATTTTCCAAAAAACCTACTTTTGCAAACTCGTCCTAGACGGTTTGTCCGATTTTCACCAAAATCGCACCGGATCATCTCCAGGCAGTGCTGACAAAAAGTTATGGAATTCAAGATGATTCGAATAACCGTTTTCGATAAACGCGTAAACAAATTTTACGTAGCGCTTGCAAAAACAGAGGTGAGGCTGTATCTCCGCAACGCTTACTCGTTTTCAGACCAAACTTGGTACCTGTCATCACAAGCATGACCTGAGGCTACGTGCTGCGTTTCGGCGCAGCGCCACCTAGTGGTCCGGAGATATGAAAAATGGCTATTTTTGCTCGTAACTTCTGAACGGTTTCTCCAAAAATCAAAAAATTGGTCTCGTTAGATTCAGGGCGTCATGCCGAGTCGACCGATATCCAATTTTCCCAGATCGGCCATTTTGGCTGTCGGCCATTTTGAATTATGTGCTAAAATGCTGTATTTTTTGAACGCATGAACGAATTGTTACGAAACTCGGTATGAGTCATCAGTACGATGCCCTAAAGGAGCCTGAGAAGTTTCGAAACAGCGCCACCTAGTGGTGAATTTTTTTTTTCAAACGCTTATAGCTTTGGGTGTGGTACACTTATTTTCACAGGAGTCATCTTTTTGAGATCCTGAATTGTTGCCGAGTCCAATGATACTAAACATGCTGGGTTTCATCTTACGGTTGGTGTAGCGTAGCGATTTAGCGTGAAAAAAACACTTGGCGATATCTTCAAAACCGCTGTTCCGATCGAGACGAAACCACCGTCAGAAACACGGAATCATAGCTTGTTAACTATATGCTAATGCCCAAATGCGAAAATATTGATAGTAAGGGGTAGTAAAATTCAAACAAAGTCATGTGTCAGTCATTTTTTACGTGTTTTTTCATATAAATGTTTATAACTCGGAAGTAAATTGAGATATTTGCACCAAAATTGACACACATATGTATGGGGTCACTCTGAGGACACATAAAAAAAATTGTGGGACTGAGCCTCTTGGTTGCGCTATAATAGAACAAAACGTGAAATTCCCATTGACTTCAATACAGTTTTGTGAAATACAATGCTATACTAAACAAATGCTTTGGTCTAACATTACGAAACTCAGTGTGTGCGATAAGCAGCATGCCCTGAAGGTACTCAAAAGATTTTGAGACAGCGCCACCTGTTGGTCAAAAGTTATAATTAATTTCTGAGAACGCTAATAACTTTTGAATAAATTTGCCTATTGCAATGAAACTGATCTTAATAGATTCCTTGGGTTATGCCGAAAACATAGATATCAGGTTTTGCATAATCAGCCAAACTTCCTGTCCGCCATCTTTATTTTTTTAAAAACCTTCTTTTTCGAACTCCTCCTAGACCGTTTGTCCGATTTTCACGAAAATTGAATCGTATCATCTCCAGACGGTGCCGAATAAAAGTTATGGATTGCGTGACGATAGACAAAACCGTTTTCGTATACCACAGCATCAAATTTGAGGCATGCTGCCAAAATGACTATTTAGGCTTTATCTCTGCAATGCCTTCACATTTTGACACCAAACTTTGCATGTGTCATTGTCACCTCACTCTGACCACACATCTATTTCGTAACTGCGCCACCTATTGTTCGAAAGTGATAATCCATTAAATCATCTTATAAGTTAATGTTTATGTGATTTTTTTAGCCATTTGCCAAAAGTTCTCTCAAAATGCCCGTAATTGCTCCTTGCTGCAGTTGGTCTGCCACTCCTAGCCATTTTGGCATATGTTGCCACTTCTTGCGCTTGGCCCCGGTAATGGCTGCTTGCAGCTATATTTAGGGGCCAAGCACCGAAGGTGCGGAGGCACCTATTGTATCTGTGCCGGTTCTTATTATTATTATTATTATTCTTCTTCCGACTGGGCGTCTATGGCAGCCCATAGACCGGTTTGCGGGAAAGTTGTTTTGGTTTGACATTCTGATAGAGGACAGTCCCAACTTTAAATACTCCAATTTTGGTGTCTCTAACTCATTCCCTCTAGCGCCACCAACTGTCCAAAGTTTCACTTTTATTATGCTAATAACTTTTGAACCGTAAGGCCTATCAACAAAATTCTTTTTTCCTCTTGTTCCTGAGCTCATGCCGATTCGATCGCACCCTATGACGTCATTTTCCGTCATAAAAAATTGGCCGCCATTTTGAATTTTCCAAAAAACCTACTTTTGCGAACTCGTCCTAGACGGTTTGTCCGATTTTCACCAAAATCGCACCGGATCATCTCCAGGCAGTGCTGACAAAAAGTTATGGAATTCAAGATGATTCGAATAACCGTTTTCGATAAGCGCGCAAACTAATTTTACGTAGCGCTTGCGAAAACAGACGTGAGGCTGTATCTCCGCAACGCTTACTCGTTTTCAGACCAAACTTTGTACGTGTCATCACAAGCATGACCTGAGGCTACATGCAGCGTTTCGGCGCAGCGCCACCTAGTGGTCCGGAGATATGAAAAATGGCTATTTTTGCTCGTAACTTCTGAACGGTTTGTCCAAAAATCAAAAACTTGGTCTCGTTAGATTCAGGGCATCATGCCGAGTCGACCGATATCCAATTTTCCCAGATCGGCCATTTTGGCTGTCGGCCATTTTGAATTATGTGCTAAAATGCTGTATTTTTTGAACGCATGAACGAATTGTTACGAAACTCGGTATGGGTCATCAGTACGATGCCCTGAAGGAGCCTGAGAAGTTTCGAAACAGCGCCACCTAGTGGTGAATTTTTTTTTCCAAACGCTTATAACTTTGGGTGTGGTACACTTATTTTCACGGGAGTCATATTTTTGAGGTCCTGAATCGTTGCCGAGTCCAACGATACCAAATATGTCGGCTTTCGTCTCACGGATGGCGTAGCGTAGCGATTTAGCGCGAAAAAAACACTTGGCGATATCTTCAAAACCGCTGTTCCGATCGAGACGAAACCACCGTCAGAAACACGGAATCATAGCTTGTTAACTATATGCAAAAGCCCAAATGCGTAAATATTGATAGTAAGGGGTAGTAAAATTCAAACAAAGTCATGTGTCAGTCATTTTTTACGTGTTTTTTCATATAAATGTTTATAACTCGGAAGCAAATTGAGATATTTTCACCAAAACTGACACACATATGTATGGGGTCACTCTGAGGACACATAAAAAAAATTGTGGGACTGAGCCTCTTGGTGGCGCTATAATAGAACAAAACGTGAATTTCCCATTGACTTCAATACAGTTTTGTGAAATACAATGCTATACTAAACAAATGCTTTGGTCTAACATTACAAAACTCAGTGTGTGCCATAAGCAGCATGCCCTGAAGGTACTCAAAAGATTTTGAGACAGCGCCACCTGTTGGTCAAAAGTTATAATTAATTTCTGAGAACGCTAATAACTTTTGAACAAATTTGCCTATTGCAATGAAACTGATCTTAATAGATTCCTTGGGTTATGCCGAAAACATAGATGTCAGGTTTTGCATAATCAGCTAAACTTCCTGTCCGCCATCTTTATTTCTTTGAAAAACCTTCTTTTTCGAACTCCTCCTAGACCGTTTGTCCGATTTTCACGAAAATTTAATCGTATCATCTCCAGACGGAGCCGAATAAAAGTTATGGATTGCGTGACGATAGACAAAACCTTTTTCGTATACCACAGCATCAAATTTGAGGCATGCTGCCAAAATGACTATTTAGGCTTTATCTCTGCAATGCCTTCACATTTTGACACCAAACTTTGCATGTGTCATTGTCACCTCCCTCTGACCACATCACATCTATTTCGTAACTGCGCCACCTATTGTTCGAAAGTGATAACCCATTAAATCATCTTATAAGTTAATGTTTATGTGATTTTCTTAGCCATTTGCCCAAAGTTCTCTCAAAATGCCCTTAATTGCTCCTTGCTGCAGTTGGTCTGCCACTCCTTGCCATTTTGGCATATGTTGCCGCTTCTTGCGCTTGGCCCCGGTAATGGCTGCTTGCAGCTATATTTATTATTATTCTTCTTCCGACTGGGCGTCTATGGCAGCCCATAGACCGGTTTGCGGGAAAGTTGTTTTGGTTTGACATTCTGATAGAGGACAGTCCCAACTTTAAATACACCAATTTCGGTGTCTCTAACTCATTCCCTCTAGCGCCACCAACTGTCCAAAGTTTCACTTTTATTATGCTAATAACTTTTGAACCGTAAGGCCTATCAACAAAATTCTTTTTTCCTCTTATTCCTGAGCTCATGCCGATTCGATCGCACCCTATGACGTCATTTTCCGTCATAAAAACATGGCCGCCATTTTGAATTTTCTGAAAAACGTACTTTTGCGAACTCGTCCTAGACCGTTTGTCCGATTTTCACCAAAATCGCACCGGATCATCTCCAGGCAGTGCTGACAAAAAGTTATGGAATTCAAGATGATTTGCTTAACGGTTTTTGATAAACGCACAAACAAATTTTACGTAACGCTTGCAAAAACAGACGTAAGGCTGTATCTCCGCAACGCTTCATCCTATTCAGACCAAACTTGGTACATGTAATCACAAGCATGACCTGAGGCTACATGCAGCGTTTCGGCCCAGCGCCACCTAGTGGTCCGGAGATATGAAAAATGGCTATTTTTGCTCGTAACTTCTGAACGGTTTGTCCAAAAATCATAAACTTCATCTCGTTAGATTCAGGGCATCATGCCGAGTCGAGTGATATCCAATTTTCCCAGATCGGCCATTTTGGCTGTCGGCCATTTTGAATTATGTGCTAAAATGCTGTATTTTTTGAACGCATGAACGAATTGTTACGAAACTCGGTATGGGTCATCAGTACGATGCCCTGAAGGAGCCTGAGAAGTTTCGAAACAGCGCCACCTAGTGGTGAATTTTTTTCTTCAAACGCTTATAACTTTGGGTGTGATACACTTATTTTCACGGGAGTCATGTTTTTGAGTTCCTGAATCGTTGCCAAGTCCAACGATACTAAACATGCTGGGTTTCGTCTTACGGTTGGTGTAGCGTAGCGATTTAGCGCGAAAAAAACACTTGGCGATATCTTCAAAACCGCTGTTCCGATCGAGACGAAACCACCGTCAGAAACACGGAATCATAGCTTGTTAACTAAACGCTAATGCCCAAATGCGAAAATATTGATAGTAAGGGGTAGTAAAATTCAAACAAAGTCATGTGTCAGTCATTTTTTACGTGTTTTTTCATATAAATTTTTATAACTCGGAAGTAAATTGAGATATTTGCACCAAAATTGACACACATATGTATGGGGTCACTCTGAGGACACATACAAAAAATTGTGGGACTGAGCCTCTTGGTGGCGCTATAATAGAACAAAACGTGAAATTCCCATTGACTTCAATACAGTTTTGTGAAATACAATGCTATACTAAATAAATGCTTTGGTCTAACATTACGAAACTCAGTGTGTGCCATAAGCAGCATGCCCTGAAGGTACTCAAAAGATTTTGAGACAGCGCCACCTGTTGGTCAAAAGTTATAATTCATTTCTGAGAACGCTAATAACTTTTGAATAAATTTGCCTATTGCAATGAAACTGATCTTAATAGATTCCTTGGGTTATGCTGAAAACATAGATATCAGGTTTTGCATAATCAGCAAAACTTCCTGTCCGCCATCTTTATTTCTTTGAAAAACATTCTTTTTCGAACTCCTCCTAGACCGTTTGTCCGATTTTCACGAAAATTGAATGGTATCATCTCCAGACCGTGCCGACTAAAAGTTATGAATTGCACGATGATAGACGAAACCGTTTTCGTATAACACAACATCAAAGTTTAGGCATGCTGCCAAAATTACTATTTAGGCTATATCTCTGCAATGCCTTCACATTTTGACACCAAACTGTGCATGTGTCATTGTCACCTCACTCTGACCACATCACATCTATTTCGTAACTGCGCCACCTATTGTTCGAAAGTGATAACCCATTAAATCATCTTATAAGTTAATGTTTATGTGATTTTCTTAGCCATTTGCCCAAAGGTCTCTCAAAATGCCCTTAATTGCTCCTTGCTGCAGTTGGTCTGCCACTCCTTGCCATTTTGGCATATGTTGCCGCTTATTGCGCTTGGCCCCGGTAATGGCTGCTTGCAGCTATATTTAGGGGCCAAGCACCGAAGGTGCGGAGGCACCTATTGTATCTGTGCCGGTTCCTATTATTAGGGGCCAAGCACCGAAGGTGCGGAGGCACCTATTGTATCTGTGCCGGTTCTTATTAGGGGCCAAGCACCGAAGGTGCGGAGGCACCTATTGTATCTGTGCCGGTTCTTATTATTATTATTATTATTCTTCTTCCGACTGGGCGTCTATGGCAGCCCATAGACCGGTTTGCGGGAAAGTTGTTTTGGTTTGACATTCTGATAGAGGACAGTCCCAACTTTAAATACACCAATTTTGGTGTCTCTAACTCATTCCCTCTAGCGCCACCAACTGTCCAAAGTTGCACTTTTATTATGCTAATAACTTTTGAACCGTAAGGCCTATCAACAAAATTCTTTTTTCCTCTTGTTCCTGAGCTCATGCCGATTCGATAGCACCCTATGACGTCATTTTCCGTCATAAAAAAATGGCCGCCATTTTGAATTTTCCAAAAAACCTACTTTTGCGAACTCGTCCTAGACGGTTTGTCCGATTTTCACCAAAATCGCACCGGATCATCTCCAGGCAGTGCTGACAAAAAGTTATGGAATTCAAGATGATTCGAAGAACCGTTTTCGATAAACGCGCAAACTAATTTTACGTAGCGCTTGCGAAAACAGACGTGAGGCTGTATCTCCGCAACGCTTCATCCTATTCAGACCAAACTTGGTACATGTCATCACAAGCATGATCTGAGGCTACATGCAGCGTTTCGGCGCAGCGCCACCTAGTGGTCCGGAGATATAAAAAATGGCTATTTTTGCTCATAACTTCTGAACGGTTTCTCCAAAAATCAAAAACTTGGTCTCGATAGATTCAGGGCGTCATGCCGAGTCGACCGATATCCAATTTTCCCAGATCGGCCATTTTGGCTGTCGGCCATTTTGAATTATGTGCGAAAATGCTGTATTTTTTGAACGCATGAACGAATTGTTACGAAACTCGGTATGGGTCATCAGTACGATGCCCTGAAGGAGCCTGAGAAGTTTCGAAACAGCGCCACCTATTGGTGAATTGTTTTATTCAAACGCTTATAACTTTGGGTGTGGTACACTTATTTTCACGGGAGTCATATTTTTGAGGTCCTGAATCGTTGCCGAGTCCAACGATACTAAACATGCTGGGTTTCGTGTTACGGTTGGTGTAGTGTAGCGATTTAGCGCGAAAAAAACACTTGGCGATATCTTCAAAACCACTGTTCCGATCGAGACGAAACCACCGCCAGAAACACGGAATCATAGCTTGTTAACTATATGCAAATGCCCAAATGCGAAAATATTGATAGTAAGGGGTAGTAAAATTCAAACAAAGTCATGTGTCAGTCATTTTTTATGTGTTTTTTCATATAAATGTTTATAACTCGGAAGTGAATTGAGATATTTGCACCAAAATTGACACACATATGTATGGGGTCACTCTGAGGACACATAAAAAAAATTGTGGGACTGAGCCTCTTGGTGGCGCTATAATAGAACAAAACGTGAAATTCCCATTGACTTCAATAGAGTTTTGTGAAATAAAATGCTATACTAAACAAATGCATTGGTGTAATATTACAAAACTCAGTGTGTGCCATAAGCAGCATGCCCTGAAGGTACTCAAAAGATTTTGAGACAGCGCCACCTGTTGGTCAAAAGTTATAATTAATTTCTGAGAACGCTAATAACTTTTGAATAAATTTGCCTATTGCAATGAAACTGATCTTAATAGATTCCTTCGGTTATGCCGAAAACATAGATATCAGGTTTTCCATAATCAGACAAACGTCCTGTTCGCCATCTTTATTTCTTTGAAAAACCTTCTTTTTCGAACTCCTCCTAGACCGTTTGTTCGATTTTCACGAAAATTGAATAGTATCATCTCCAGACCGTGCCGACTAAAAGTTATGAATTGCACGATGATAGACAAAACCGTTTTTGTATACCACAGCATCAAAATTTAGGCATGCTGCCAAAATTACTATTTAGGCTTTATCTCTGCAATGCCTTCACATTTTGACACCAAACTTTGCATGTGTCATTGTCACCTCCCTCTGACCACATCACATCTATTTCGTAACTGCGCCACCTATTGTTCGAAAGTGATAACCCATTAAATCATCTTATAAGTTAATGTTTATGTGATTTTTTTAGCCATTTGCCCAAAGTTCTCTCAAAATGCCCTTAATTGCTCCTTGCTACAGTTGGTCTGCCACTCCTTGCCATTTTGGCATATGTTGCCGCTTCTTGCGCTTGGCCCCGGTAATGGCTGCTTGCAGCTATATTTATTATTAGGGGCCAAGCACCGAAGGTGCGGAGGCACCTATTGTATCTGTTCCGTTTCCTATTATTAGGGGCCAAGCACCGAAGGTGCGGAGGCACCTATTGTATCTGTGCCGGTTCTTATTATTATTATTATTATTCTTCTTCCGACTGGGCGTCTATGGCAGCCCATAGACCGGTTTGCGGGAAAGTTGTTTTGGTTTGACATTCTGATAGAGGACAGTCCCAACTTTAAATACACCAATTTTGGTGTCTCTAACTCATTCCCTCTAGCGCCACCAACTGTCCAAAGTTTCACTTTTATTATGCTAATAACTTTTGAACCGTAAGGCCTATCAACAAAATTCTTTTTTCCTCTTATTCCTGAGCTCATGGCGATTCGATCGCATCCTATGACGTCATTTTCCGTCATAAAAAAATGGCCGCCATTTTGAATTTTCTAAAAAACCTACTTTTGCGAACTCGTCCTAGACGGTTTGTCCGATTTTCACCAAAATCGCACCGGATCATCTCCAGGCAGTGCTGACAAAAAGTTATGGAATTCAAGATGATTCGAATAACCGTTTTCGATAAGCGCGCAAACTAATTTTACGTAGCGCTTGCAAAAACAGACGTGAGGTTGTATCTCCGCAACGCTTCATCCTATTCAGACCAAACTTGGTAGATGTCATCACAAGCATGACCTGAGGCTACATGCAGCGTTTCGGCGCAGCGCCACCTAGTGGTCCGGAGATATGAAAAATGGCTATTTTTGCTCGTAACTTCTGAACGGTTTGTCCAAAAATCATAAACTTCATCTCGTTAGATTCAGGGCATCATGCCGAGTCGACTGATATCCAATTTTCCCAGATCGGCCATTTTGGCTGTCGGCCATTTTGAATTATGTGCTAAAATGCTGTATTTTTTGAACGCATGAACGAATTGTTACGAATCTCGGTATGGGTCATCAGTACGATGCCCTGAAGAAGCCTGAGAAGTTTCGAAACAGCGCCACCTAGTGGTGAATTTTTTTTTTCAAACGCTTATAACTTTGGGTGTGGTACACTTATTTTCACGGGAGTCATTTTTTGAGTTCCTGAATCGTTGCCGAGTCCAACGATACTAAACATACTGGGTTTCGTGTTACGGTTGGTGTAGCGTAGCGATTTAGCGCGAAAAAAACACTTGGCGATATCTTCAAAACCGCTGTTCCGATCGAGACGAAACCACCGCCAAAAACACGGAATCATAGCTTGTTAACTATACGCTAATGCCCAAATGTGAAAATATTGATAGTAAGGGGTAGTAAAATTCAAACAAAGTCATGTGTCAGTCATTTTTTACGTGTTTTTTCATATAAATGTTTATTACTCGGAAGTGAATTGAGATATTTGCACCAAAATTGACACACATATGTATGGGGTCACTCTGAGGACACATAAAAAAAATTGTGGGACTGAGCCTCTTGGTGGCGCTATAATAGAACAAAACATGAAATTCCCATTGACTTCAATAGAGTTTTGTGAAATAAAATGCTATACTAAACAAATGCATTGGTGTAATATTACAAAACTCAGTGTGTGCCATAAGCAGCATGCCCTGAAGGTACTCAAAAGATTTTGAGACAGCGCCACCTGTTGGTCAAAAGTTATAATTAATTTCTGAGAACGCTAATAACTTTTGAATAAATGTGCCTATTGCAATGAAACTGATCTTAATAGATTTCTTGGGTTATGCCAAAAACATAGATATCAGGTTTTCCATAATCAGACAAACTTCCTGTTCACCATCTTTATTTCTTTGAAAAACCTTCTTTTTCGAACTCCTCCTAGACCGTTTGTCCGATTTTCACGAAAATTGAATCGATTTATCTCCAGACCGTGCCGACTAAAAGTTATGAATTGCACGATGATAGACAAAACCGTTTTTGTATACCACAGCATCAAAGTTTAGGCATGCTGCCAAAATTACTATTTAGGCTTTGTCTCTGCAATGCCTTCACATTTTGACACCAAACTTTGCATGTGTCATTGTCACCTCACTCTGACCACATCACATCTATTTCGTAACTGCGCCACCTATTATTCGAAAGTGATAACCCATTAAATCATCTTATAAGTTAATGTTTATGTGATTTTCTTAGCCATTTGCCCAAAGTTCTCTCAAAATGCCCTTAATTGCTCCTTGCTGCAGTTGGTCTGCCACTCCTTGCCATTTTGGCATATGTTGCCCCTTCTTGCGCTTGGCCCCGGTAATGGCTGCTTGCAGCTATATTTAGGGGCCAAGCACCGAAGGTGCGGAGGCACCTATTGTATCTGTGCCGGTTCTTATTATTATTATTATTATTATTATTATTATTCTTCTTCCGACTGGGCGTCTATGGCAGCCCATAGACCGGTTTGCGGGAAAGTTGTTTTGGTTTGACATTCTGATAGAGGACAGTCCCAACTTTAAATACACCAATTTTGGTGTCTCTAACTCATTCCCTCTAGCGCCACCAACTGTCCAAAGTTGCACTTTTATTATGCTAATAACTTTTGAACCGTAAGGCCTATCAACAAAATTCTTTTTTCCTCTTGTTCCTGAGCTCATGCCGATTCGATAGCACCCTATGACGTCATTTTCCGTCATAAAAAAATGGCCGCCATTTTGAATTTTCCAAAAAACCTACTTTTGCGAACTCGTCCTAGACGGTTTGTCCGATTTTCACCAAAATCGCACCGGATCATCTCCAGGCAGTGCTGACAAAAAGTTATGGAATTCAAGATGATTCGAAGAACCGTTTTCGATAAACGCGCAAACTAATTTTACGTAGCGCTTGCGAAAACAGACGTGAGGCTGTATCTCCGCAACGCTTCATCCTATTCAGACCAAACTTGGTACATGTCATCACAAGCATGATCTGAGGCTACATGCAGCGTTTCGGCGCAGCGCCACCTAGTGGTCCGGAGATATAAAAAATGGCTATTTTTGCTCATAACTTCTGAACGGTTTCTCCAAAAATCAAAAACTTGGTCTCGATAGATTCAGGGCGTCATGCCGAGTCGACCGATATCCAATTTTCCCAGATCGGCCATTTTGGCTGTCGGCCATTTTGAATTATGTGCGAAAATGCTGTATTTTTTGAACGCATGAACGAATTGTTACGAAACTCGGTATGGGTCATCAGTACGATGCCCTGAAGGAGCCTGAGAAGTTTCGAAACAGCGCCACCTATTGGTGAATTGTTTTATTCAAACGCTTATAACTTTGGGTGTGGTACACTTATTTTCACGGGAGTCATATTTTTGAGGTCCTGAATCGTTGCCGAGTCCAACGATACTAAACATGCTGGGTTTCGTGTTACGGTTGGTGTAGTGTAGCGATTTAGCGCGAAAAAAACACTTGGCGATATCTTCAAAACCACTGTTCCGATCGAGACGAAACCACCGCCAGAAACACGGAATCATAGCTTGTTAACTATATGCAAATGCCCAAATGCGAAAATATTGATAGTAAGGGGTAGTAAAATTCAAACAAAGTCATGTGTCAGTCATTTTTTATGTGTTTTTTCATATAAATGTTTATAACTCGGAAGTGAATTGAGATATTTGCACCAAAATTGACACACATATGTATGGGGTCACTCTGAGGACACATAAAAAAAATTGTGGGACTGAGCCTCTTGGTGGCGCTATAATAGAACAAAACGTGAAATTCCCATTGACTTCAATAGAGTTTTGTGAAATAAAATGCTATACTAAACAAATGCATTGGTGTAATATTACAAAACTCAGTGTGTGCCATAAGCAGCATGCCCTGAAGGTACTCAAAAGATTTTGAGACAGCGCCACCTGTTGGTCAAAAGTTATAATTAATTTCTGAGAACGCTAATAACTTTTGAATAAATTTGCCTATTGCAATGAAACTGATCTTAATAGATTCCTTCGGTTATGCCGAAAACATAGATATCAGGTTTTCCATAATCAGACAAACGTCCTGTTCGCCATCTTTATTTCTTTGAAAAACCTTCTTTTTCGAACTCCTCCTAGACCGTTTGTTCGATTTTCACGAAAATTGAATAGTATCATCTCCAGACCGTGCCGACTAAAAGTTATGAATTGCACGATGATAGACAAAACCGTTTTTGTATACCACAGCATCAAAATTTAGGCATGCTGCCAAAATTACTATTTAGGCTTTATCTCTGCAATGCCTTCACATTTTGACACCAAACTTTGCATGTGTCATTGTCACCTCCCTCTGACCACATCACATCTATTTCGTAACTGCGCCACCTATTGTTCGAAAGTGATAACCCATTAAATCATCTTATAAGTTAATGTTTATGTGATTTTTTTAGCCATTTGCCCAAAGTTCTCTCAAAATGCCCTTAATTGCTCCTTGCTACAGTTGGTCTGCCACTCCTTGCCATTTTGGCATATGTTGCCGCTTCTTGCGCTTGGCCCCGGTAATGGCTGCTTGCAGCTATATTTATTATTATTATTCTTCCGACTGGGCGTCTATGGCAGCCCATAGACCGGTTTGCGGGAAAGTTGTTTTGGTTTGACATTCTGATAGAGGACAGTCCCAACTTTAAATACACCAATTTTGGTGTCTCTAACTCATTCCCTCTAGCGCCACCAACTGTCCAAAGTTTCACTTTTATTATGCTAATAACTTTTGAACCGTAAGACCTATCAACAAAATTCTTTTTTCCTCTTGTTCCTGAGCTCATGCCGATTCGATCGCACCCTATGACGTCATTTTCCGTCATAAAAAAACGGCCGCCATTTTGAATTTTCCAAAAAACCTACTTTTGCGAACTCGTCCTAGACGGTTTGTCCGATTTTCACCAAAATCGCACCGGATCATCTCCAGGCAGTGCTGACAAAAAGTTATGGAATTCAAGATGATTCGAATAACCGTTTTCGATAAACGCGTAAACAAATTTTACGTAGCGCTTGCAAAAACAGAGGTGAGGCTGTATCTCCGCAACGCTTACTCGTTTTCAGACCAAACTTGGTACCTGTCATCACAAGCATGACCTGAGGCTACGTGCTGCGTTTCGGCGCAGCGCCACCTAGTGGTCCGGAGATATGAAAAATGGCTATTTTTGCTCGTAACTTCTGAACGGTTTCTCCAAAAATCAAAAAATTGGTCTCGTTAGATTCAGGGCGTCATGCCGAGTCGACCGATATCCAATTTTCCCAGATCGGCCATTTTGGCTGTCGGCCATTTTGAATTATGTGCTAAAATGCTGTATTTTTTGAACGCATGAACGAATTGTTACGAAACTCGGTATGAGTCATCAGTACGATGCCCTAAAGGAGCCTGAGAAGTTTCGAAACAGCGCCACCTAGTGGTGAATTTTTTTTTTCAAACGCTTATAGCTTTGGGTGTGGTACACTTATTTTCACAGGAGTCATCTTTTTGAGATCCTGAATTGTTGCCGAGTCCAATGATACTAAACATGCTGGGTTTCATCTTACGGTTGGTGTAGCGTAGCGATTTAGCGTGAAAAAAACACTTGGCGATATCTTCAAAACCGCTGTTCCGATCGAGACGAAACCACCGTCAGAAACACGGAATCATAGCTTGTTAACTATATGCTAATGCCCAAATGCGAAAATATTGATAGTAAGGGGTAGTAAAATTCAAACAAAGTCATGTGTCAGTCATTTTTTACGTGTTTTTTCATATAAATGTTTATAACTCGGAAGTAAATTGAGATATTTGCACCAAAATTGACACACATATGTATGGGGTCACTCTGAGGACACATAAAAAAAATTGTGGGACTGAGCCTCTTGGTTGCGCTATAATAGAACAAAACGTGAAATTCCCATTGACTTCAATACAGTTTTGTGAAATACAATGCTATACTAAACAAATGCTTTGGTCTAACATTACGAAACTCAGTGTGTGCGATAAGCAGCATGCCCTGAAGGTACTCAAAAGATTTTGAGACAGCGCCACCTGTTGGTCAAAAGTTATAATTAATTTCTGAGAACGCTAATAACTTTTGAATAAATTTGCCTATTGCAATGAAACTGATCTTAATAGATTCCTTGGGTTATGCCGAAAACATAGATATCAGGTTTTGCATAATCAGCCAAACTTCCTGTCCGCCATCTTTATTTTTTTAAAAACCTTCTTTTTCGAACTCCTCCTAGACCGTTTGTCCGATTTTCACGAAAATTGAATCGTATCATCTCCAGACGGTGCCGAATAAAAGTTATGGATTGCGTGACGATAGACAAAACCGTTTTCGTATACCACAGCATCAAATTTGAGGCATGCTGCCAAAATGACTATTTAGGCTTTATCTCTGCAATGCCTTCACATTTTGACACCAAACTTTGCATGTGTCATTGTCACCTCACTCTGACCACACATCTATTTCGTAACTGCGCCACCTATTGTTCGAAAGTGATAATCCATTAAATCATCTTATAAGTTAATGTTTATGTGATTTTTTTAGCCATTTGCCAAAAGTTCTCTCAAAATGCCCGTAATTGCTCCTTGCTGCAGTTGGTCTGCCACTCCTAGCCATTTTGGCATATGTTGCCACTTCTTGCGCTTGGCCCCGGTAATGGCTGCTTGCAGCTATATTTATTATTATTCTTCTTCCGTTTCCGACTTGGCGTCTATGGCAGCCCATAGACCGGTTTGCGGGAAAGTTGTTTTGCTTTGACATTCTGATAGAGGACAGTCCCAACTTTAATTACACCAATTTTGGTGTCTCTAACTCATTCCCTCTAGCGCCACCAACTGTCCAAAGTTTCACTTTTATTATGCTAATAACTTTTGAACCGTAAGGCCTATCAACAAAATTCTTTTTTCCTCTTGTTCCTGAGCTCATGCCGATTCGATCGCAACCTATGACGTCATTTTCCGTCATAAAAAAACGGCCGCCATTTTGAATTTTCCAAAAAACCTACTTTTGCGAACTCGTCCTAGACGGTTTGTCCGATTTTCACCAAAATCGCACCGGATCATCTCCAGGCAGTGCTGACAAAAAGTTATGGAATTCAAGATGATTCGAATAACCGTTTTCGATAAACGCGTAAACAAAATTTACGTAGCGCTTGCGAAAACAGACGTGAGGTTGTATCTCCGCAACGCTTACTCGTTTTCAGACCAAACTTGGTACGTGTTATCACAAGCATGACATGAGGCTACGTGCTGCGTTTCGGCGCAGCGCCACCTAGTGGTCCGGAGATATGAAAAATGGCTATTTTTGCTCGTAACTTCTGAACGGTTTGTCCAAAAATCATAAATTTGGTCTCGTTAGATTCAGGGCGTCATGCTGAGTCCACCGATATCCAATTTTCCCAGAACGGCCATTTTGGCGGTCGGCCATTTTGAATTATGTGCTAAAATGCTGTATTTTTTGAACGCATGAACGAATTGTTACGAAACTCGGTATGGGTCATCAGTACGATGCCCTGAAGGAGCCTGAGAAGTTTCGAAACAGCGCCACCTAGTGGTGAAATTTTTTTTCAAGCGCTTATAACTTTGGGTGTGGTACACTTATTTTCACGGGAGTCATCTTTTTGAGTTCCTGAATCGTTGCCGAGTCCAACTATACTAAACATGCTGGGTTTCGTGTTACGGTTGGTGTAGCGTAGCGATTTAGCGCGAAAAAAACACTTGGCGATATCTTCAAAACCGCTGTTCCGATCGAGACGAAACCACCGCCAGAAACACGGAATCATAGCTCGTTAACTATATGCTAATGCCCAAATGCGAAAATATTGATAGTAAGGGGTAGTAAAATTCAAACAAAGTCATGTGTCAGTCATTTTTTACGTGTTTTTTCATATAAATGTTTATAACTCGGAAGCGAATTGAGATATTTTCACCAAAATTGACACACATATGTATGGGGTCACTCTGAGGACACATAAAAAAAATTGTGGGACTGAGCCTCTTGGTGGCGCTATAATAGAACAAAACGTGAAATTCCCATTGACTTCAATAGAGTTTTGTGAAATAAAATGCTATACTAAACAAATGCATTGGTGTAATATTACAAAACTCACTGTGTGCCATAAGCAGCATGCCCTGAAGGTACTTAAAAGATTTTAAGACAGCGCCACCTGTTGGTCAAAAGTTATAAATAATTTCTGAGAACGCTAATAACTTTTGAATAAATTTGCCTATTGCAATGAAACTGATCTTAATAGATTCCTTCGGTTATGCCGAAAACATAGATATCAGGTTTTCCATAATCAGACAAACGTCCTGTTCGCCATCTTTATTTCTTTGAAAAACCTTCTTTTTCGAACTCCTCCTAGACCGTTTGTCCGATTTTCACGAAAATTGAATCGTATCATCTCCAGACCGTGCCGACTAAAAGTTATGAATTGCACGATGATAGACAAAACCGTTTTTGTATACCACAGCATCAAAATTTAGGCATGCTGCCAAAATTACTATTTAGGCTTTATCTCTGCAATGCCTTCACATTTTGACACCAAACTTTGCATGTGTCATTGTCACCTCACTCTGACCACACATCTATTTCGTAACTGCGCCACCTATTGTTCGAAAGTGATAACCCATTAAATCATCTTATAAGGTAATGTTTATGTGATTTTCTTAGCCATTTGCCCAAAGTTCTCTCAAAATGCCCTTAATTGCTCCTTGTTGCAGTTGGTCTGCCACTCCTTGCCATTTTGGCATATGTTGCCGCTTCTTGCGCTTGGCCCCGGTAATGGCTGCTTGCAGCTATATTTATTATTATTATTATTATTATTCTTCCGACTGGGCGTCTATGACAGCCCATAGACCGGTTTGCGGGAAAGTTGTTTTGGTTTGACATTCTGATAGAGGACAGTCCCAACTTTAAATACACCAATTTTGGTGTCTCTAACTCATTCCCTCTAGCGCCACCAACTGTCCAAAGTTGCACTTTTATTATGCTAATAACTTTTGAACCGTCAGGCCTATCAACAAAATTCTTTTTTCCTCTTGTTCCTGAGCTCATGCCGATTCGATCGCACCCTATGACGTCATTTTCCGTCATAAAAAAATGGCCGCCATTTTGAATTTTCCAAAAAACCTACTTTTGCGAACTCGTCCTAGACGGTTTGTCCGATTTTCACCAAAATCGCACCGGATCATCTCCAGGCAGTGCTGACAAAAAGTTATGGAATTCAAGATGATTCGAACAACCGTTTTCGATAAACGCGCAAACTAATTTTACGTAGCGCTTGCAAAAACAGACGTGAGGCTGTATCTCCGCAACGCTTCATCCTATTCAGACCAAACTTGGTACATGTCATCACAAGCATGACCTGAGGCTACATGCAGCGTTTCGGCGCAGCGCCACCTAGTGGTCCGGAGATATGAAAAATGGCTATTTTTGCTCGTAACTTCTGAACGGTTTGTCCAAAAATCATAAACTTCATCTCGTTAGATTCAGGGCATCATGCCGAGTCGACTGTTATCCAATTTTCCCAGATCGGCCATTTTGGCTGTCGGCCATTTTGAATTATGTGCTAAAATGCTGTATTTTTTGAACGCATGAACGAATTGTTACGAAACTCGGTATGGGTCATCAGTACGATGCCCTGAAGAAGCCTGAGAAGTTTCGAAACAGCGCCACCTAGTGGTGAATTTTTTTTTTCAAACGCTTATAACTTTGGGTGTGGTACACTTATTTTCACGGGAGTCATTTTTTGAGTTCCTGAATCGTTGCCGAGTCCAACCATACTAAACATGCTGGGTTTCGTGTTACGGTTGGTGTAGCGTAGCGATTTAGCGCGAAAAAAACACTTGGCGATATCTTCAAAACCGCTGTTCCGATCGAGACGAAACCACCGCCAGAAACACGGAATCATAGCTTGTTAACTATACACTAATGCCCAAATGCGAAAATATTGATAGTAAGGGGTAGTAAAATTCAAACAAAGTCATGTGTCAGTCATTTTTTACGTGTTTTTTCATATAAATGTTTATAACTCGGAAGTGAATTGAGATATTTGCACCAAAATTGACACACATATGTATGGGGTCACTCTGAGGACACATAAAAAAAATTGTGGGACTGAGCCTCTTGGTGGCGCTATAATAGAACAAAACGTGAAATTCCCATTGACTTCAATTGAGTTTTGTGAATTAAAATGCTATACTAAACAAATGCTTTGGTCTAACATTACGAAACTCAGTGTGTGCCATAAGCAGCATGCCCTGAAGGTACTCAAAAGATTTTGAGACAGCGCCACCTGTTGGTCAAAAGTTATAATTAATTTCTGAGAACGCTAATTACTTTTGAATAAATTTGCTTATGGAAACGAAACTGATCTTAATAGATTCGTTGGGTTATGCTGAAAACATAGATATCAGGTTTTCCATAATCAGACAAACTTCCTGTTCGCCATCTTTATTTCTTTGAAAAACCTTCTTTTTCGAACTCCTCCTAGACCGTTTGTCCGATTTTCACGAAAATTGAATCGTATCATCTCCAGACCGTGCCGACTAAAAGTTATGAATTGCACTATGATAGACAAAACCGTTTTCGTATACCACAGCATCAAATTTTAGGCATGCTGCCAAAATTACTATTTAGGCTTTATCTCTGCAATGCCTTCACATTTTGACACCAAACTTTGCATGTGTCATTGTCACCTCACTCTGACCACATCACATCTATTTCGTAACTGCGCCACCTATTGTTCGAAAGTGATAACCCATTAAATCATCTTATAAGTTAATGTTTATGTGATTTTCTTAGCCATTTGCCCAAAGTTCTCTCAAAATGCCCTTAATTGCTCCTTGCTGCAGTTGGTCTGCCACTCCTTGCCATTTTGGCATATGTTGCCGCTTCTTGCGCTTGGCCCCGGTAATGGCTGCTTGCAGCTATATTTATTATTATTATTATTATTCTTCTTCCGACTGGGCGTCTATGGCAGCCCATAGACCGGTTTGCGGGAAAGTTGTTTTGGTTTGACATTCTGATAGAGGACAGTCCCAACTTTAAATACTCCAATTTTGGTGTCTCTAACTCATTCCCTCTAGCGCCACCAACTGTCCAAAGTTTCACTTTTATTATGCTAATAACTTTTGAACCGTAAGGCCTATCAACAAAATTCTTTTTTCCTCTTGTTCCTGAGCTCATGCCGATTTGATCGCACCCTATGACGTCATTTTCCATCATAAAAAAACGGCCGCCATTTTGAATTTTCCAAAAAACCTACTTTTGCGAACTCGTCCTAGACGGTTTGTCCGATTTTCACCAAAATCGCACCGGATCATCTCCAGGCAGTGCTGACAAAAAGTTATGGAATTCAAGATGATTCGAATAACCGTTTTCGATAAACGCGTAAACAAAATTTACGTAGCGCTTGCGAAAACAGACGTGAGGTTGTATCTCCGCAACGCTTACTCGTTTTCACACCAAACTTGGTACGTGTTATCACAAGCATGACCTGAGGCTACGTGCTGCGTTTCGGCGCAGCGCCACCTAGTGGTCCGGAGATATGAAAAATGGCTATTTTCGCTCATAACTTCTGAACGGTTTCTCCAAAAATCAAAAACTTGGTCTCGTTAGATTCAGGGCGTCATGCCGAGTCGACCGATATCCAATTTTCCCAGATCGGCCATTTTGGCTGTCGGCCATTTTGAATTATGTGCTAAAATGCTGTATTTTTTGAACGCATGAACGAATTGTTACGAAACTCGTTATGGGTCATCAGTACGATGCCCTGAAGGAGCCTGAGAAGTTTCGAAACAGCGCCACCTAGTGGTGAATTGTTTTATTCAAACGCTTATAACTTTGGGTGTGGTACACTTATTTTCACGGGAGTCATATTTTTGAGGTCCTGAATCGTTGCCGAGTCCAACGATACCAAATATGTCGGGTTTCGTCTCACGGATGGCGTAGCGTAGCGATTTAGCGCGAAAAAAACACTTGGCAATATCTTCAAAACCGCTGTTCCGATCGAGACGAAACCACCGCCAGAAACACGGAATCATAGCTTGTTAACTAATCGCTAATGCCCAAATGCGTAAATATTGATAGTAAGGGGTAGTAAAATTCAAACAAAGTCATGTGTCAGTCATTTTTTACGTGTTTTTTCATATAAATGTTTATAACTCGGAAGTAAATTGAGATATTTGCACCAAAATTGACACACATATGTATGGGGTCACTCTGAGGACACGTAAAAAAAATTGTGGGACTGAGCCTCTTGGTGGCGCTATAATAGAACAAAACGTGAAATTCCCATTGACTTCAATACAGTTTTGTGAAATACAATGCTATACTAAACAAATGCTTTGGTCTAACATTACGAAACTCAGTGTGTGCCATAAGCAGCATGCCCTGAAGGTACTCAAAAGATTTTGAGACAGCGCCACCTGTTGGTCAAAAGTTATAATTAATTTCTGAGAACGCTAATAACTTTTGAATAAATTTGCCTATTGCAATGAAACTGATCTTAATAGATTCCTTGGGTTATGCCGAAAACATAGATATCAGGTTTTGCATAATCAGACAAACTTCCTGTCCGCCATCTTTATTTCTTTGAAAAGCCTTCTTTTTCGAACTCCTCCTAGACCGTTTGTCCGATTTTCACGAAAATTTAATCGCATCATCTCCAGACCGTGCCGACTAAAAGTTATGAATTGCACGATGATAGACAAAACCGTTTTCGTATACCACAGCATCAAAGTTTAGGCATGCTGCCAAAATTACTATTTAGGCTTTATCTCTGCAATGCCTTCACATTTTGACACCAAACTTTGCATGTGTCATTGTCACCTCCCTCTGACCACATCACATCTATTTCGTAACTGCGCCACCTATTGTTCGAAAGTGATAACCCATTAAATCATCTTATAAGTTAATGTTTATGTGATTTTTTTTAGCCAATTGCCCAAAGTTCTCTCAAAATGCCCTTAATTGCTCCTTGCTGCAGTTGGTCTGCCACTCCTTGCCATTTTGGCATATGTTGCCGCTTCTTGCGCTTGGCCCCGGTAATGGCTGCTTGCAGCTATATTTAGGGGCCAAGCACCGAAGGTGCGGAGGCACCTATTGTATCTGTGCCGGTTCTTATTATTAGGGGCCAAGCACCGAAGGTGCGGAGGCACCTATTGTATCTGTGCCGGTTCTTATTAGGGGCCAAGCACCGAAGGTGCGGAGGCACCTATTGTATCTGTTCCGTTTCCTATTATTATTATTATTCTTCTTCCGTTTCCGACTGGGCGTCTATGGCAGCCCATAGACCGGTTTGCGGGAAAGTTGTTTTGGTTTGACATTCTGATAGAGGACAGTCCCAACTTTAAATACACAAATTTTGGTGTCTCTAACGCATTCCCTCTAGCGCCACCAACTGTCCAAAGTTTCACTTTTATTATGCTAATAACTTTTGAACCGTAAGGCCTATCAACAAAATTCTTTTTTCCTCTTGTTCCTGAGCTCATGCCGATTCGATCGCACCCTATGACGTCATTTTCCGTCATAAAAAAACGGCCGCCATTTTGAATTTTCCAAAAAACCTACTTTTGCGAACTCGTCCTAGACGGTTTGTCCGATTTTCACCAAAATCGCACCGGATCATCTCCAGGCAGTGCTGACAAAAAGTTATGGAATTCAAGATGATTCGAATAACCGTTTTCGATAAACGCGTAAACAAATTTTACGTAGCGCTTGCAAAAACAGACGTGAGGCTGTATCTCCGCAACGCTTACTCGTTTTCAGACCAAACTTGGTACGTGTCATCACAAGCATGACCTGAGGCTACGTGCTGCGTTTCGGCGCAGCGCCACTTAGTGGTCCGGAGATATGAAAAATGGCTATTTTTGCTCGTAACTTCTGAACGGTTACTCCAAAAATCAAAAACTTGGTCTCGTTAGATTCAGGGCGTCATGCCGAGTCGACCGATATCCAATTTTCCCAGATCGGCCATTTTGGCTGTCGGCCATTTTGAATTATGTGCTAAAATGCTGTATTTTTTGAACGCATGAACGAATTGTTACGAAACTCGGTATGAGTCATCAGTACGATGCCCTAAAGGAGCCTGAGAAGTTTCGAAACAGCGCCACCTAGTGGTGAATTTTTTTTTCCAAACGCTTATAGCTTTGGGTGTGGTACACTTATTTTCACGGGAGTCATGTTTTTGAGTTCCTGAATCGTTGCCGTGTCCAACGATACTAAACATGCTGGGTTTCGTCTTACGGTTGGTGTAGCGTAGCGATTTAGCGCGAAAAAAACACTTGGCGATATCTTCAAAACCGCTGTTCCGATCGAGACGAAACCATCGTCAGAAACACGGAATCATAGCTCGTTAACTATATGCAAATTCCCAAATGCGAAAATATTGATAGTAAGGGGTAGTAAAATTCAAAAAAAGTCATGTGTCAGTCATTTTTTACGTGTTTTTTCATATAAATGTTTATAACTCGGAAGTGAATTGAGATATTTGCACCAAAATTGACACACATATGTATGGGCTCACTCTGAAGACACAGGAAAAAAATTGTGGGACTGAGGCTCTTGGTGGCGCTATAAAAGAAGAAAACGTGAAATTCCCATTGACTTCAATAGAGTTTTGTGAAATAAAATGCTATACTAAACAAATGCATTGGTGTAATATTACAAAACTCAGTGTGTGCCATAAGCAGCATGCCCTGAAGGTACTCAAAAGATTTTGAGACAGCGCCACCTGTTGGTCAAAAGTCATAATTAATTTCTGAAAACGCTAATAACTTTTGAATAAATTTGCCTATTGCAATGAAACTGATCTTAATAGATTACTTGGGTTATGCCGAAAACATAGATATCAGGTTTTGCATAATCAGCCAAACTTCCTGTCCGCCATCTTTATTTCTTTGAAAAACATTCTTTTTCGAACTCCTCCTAGACCGTTTGTCCGATTTTCACGAAACTTTAATCGTATCATCTCCAGACCGTGCCGACTAAAAGTTATGAATTGCACGATGATAGACAAAACCGTTTTCGTATACCACAGCATCAAAGTTTAGGCATGCTGCCAAAATGACTATTTAGGCTTTATCTCTGCAATGCCTTCACATTTTGACACCAAACTTTGCATGTGTCATTGTCACCTCACTCTGACCACATCACATCTATTTCGTAACTGCGCCACCTATTGTTCGAAAGTGATAACCCATTAAATCATCTTATAAGGTAATGTTTATGTGATTTTCTTAGCCATTTGCCCAAAGTTCTCTCAAAATGCCCTTAATTGCTCCTTGCTGCAGTTGGTCTGCCACTCCTTGCCATTTTGGCATATGTTGCCGCTTCTTGCGCTTGGCCCCGGTAATGGCTGCTTGCAGCTATATTTATTAGGGGCCAAGCACCGAAGGTGCGGAGGCACCTATTGTATCTGTGCCGGTTCTTATTATTATTATTATTATTATTCTTCTTCCGACTGGGCGTCTATGGCAGCCCATAGACCGGTTTGCGGGAAAGTTGTTTTGGTTTGACATTCTGATAGAGGACTGTCCCAACTTTAAATACACCAATTTTGGTGTCTCTAACTCATTCCCTCTAGCGCCACCAACTGTCCAAAGTTTCACTTTTATTATGCTAATAACTTTTGAACCGTAAGGCCTATCAACAAAATTCTTTTTTCCTCTTGTTCCTGAGCTCATGCCGATTCGATCGCACCCTATGACGTCATTTTCCGTCATAAAAAAACGGCCGCCATTTTGAATTTTCCAAAAAACCTACTTTTGCGAACTCGTCCTAGACGGTTTGTCCGATTTTCACCAAAATCGCACTGGATCATCTCCAGGCAGTGCTGACAAAAAGTTATGGAATTCAAGATGATTCGAATAACCGTTTTCGATAAGCGCGCAAACTAATTTTACGTAGCGCTTGCGAAAACAGACGTGAGGCTGTATCTCCGCAACGCTTACTCGTTTTCAGACCAAACTTTGTACGTGTCATCACAAGCATGACCTGAGGCTACGTGCTGCGTTTCGGCGCAGCGCCACCTAGTGGTCCGGAGATATGAAAAATGGCTATTTTTGCTCGTAACTTCTGAACGGTTTGTCCAAAAATCATAAACTTCATCTCGTTAGATTCAGGGCATCATGCCGAGTCGACCGATATCCAATTTTCCCAGATCGGCCATTTTGGCTGTCGGCCATTTTGAATTATGTGCTAAAATGCTGTATTTTTTGAACGCATGAACGAATTGTTACGAAACTCGGTATGGGTCATCAGTACGATGCCCTGAAGAAGCCTGAGAAGTTTCGAAACAGCGCCACCTAGTGGGGAATTTTTTTTTTCAAACGCTTATAACTTTGGGTGTGGTACACTTATTTTCACGGGAGTCATCTTTCTGAGGTCCTGAATCGTTTCCGAGTCCAACGATACCAAATATGTCGGGTTTCGTCTCACGGATGGCGTAGCATAGCGATTTAGCGCGAAAAAAACACGTGGCGATATCTTCAAAACCGCTGTTCCGATCGAGACGAAACCATCGTCAGAAACACGGAATCATAGCTTGTTAACTAAATGCAAATGCCCAAATGCGAAAATATTGATAGTAAGGGGTAGTAAAATTCAAACAAAGTCATGTGTCAGTCATTTTTTACGTGTTTTTTCATATAAATGTTTATAACTCGGAAGCGAATTGAGATATTTTCACCAAAATTGACACACATATGTATGGGGTCACTCTGAGGACACACACAAAAAATTGTGGGACTGAGCCTCTTGGTGGCGCTATAATAGAACAAAACGTGAAATTCCCATTGACTTCAATACAGTTTTGTGAAATACAATGCTATACTAAATAAATGCTTTGGTATAACATTACGAAACTCAGTGTGTGCCATAAGCAGCATGCCCTGAAGGTACTCAAAAGATTTTGAGACAGCGCCACCTGTTGGTCAAAAGATATAATTAATTTCTGAGAACGCTAATAACTTTTGAATAAATTTGCCTATTGCAATGAAACTGATCTAAATAGATTCCTTGGGTTATGCCGAAAACATAGATATTAGGTTTGCCATAATCAGCCAAACTTCCTGTCCGCCATCTTTATTTCTTTGAAAAACCTTCTTTTTCGAACTCCTCCTAGACCGTTTGTCCGATTTTCACGAAAATTGAATCGTATCATCTCCAGACCGTGCCGACTAAAAGTTATGAATTGCACGATGATAGACAAAACCGTTTTCGTATACCACAGCATCAAAGTTTAGGCATGCTGCCAAAATTACTATTTAGGCTTTATCTCTGCAATGCCTTCACATTTTGACACCAAACTTTGCATGTGTCATTGTCACCTCACTCTGACCACATCACATCTATTTCGTAACTGCGCCACCTATTGTTCGAAAGTGATAACCCATTAAATCATCTTATAAGTTAATGTTTATGTGATTTTCTTAGCCATTTGCCCAAAGTTCTCTCAAAATGCCCTTAATTGCTCCTTGCTGCAGTTGGTCTGCCACTCCTTGCCATTTTGGCATATGTTGCCGCTTCTTGCGCTTGGCCCCGGTAATGGCTGCTTGCAGCTATATTTATTATTATTATTCTTCTTCTTCCGACTGGGCGTCTATGGCAGCCCATAGACCGGTTTGCGGGAAAGTTGTTTTGGTTTGACATTCTGATAGAGGACAGTCCCAACTTTAAATACACCAATTTTGGTGTCTCTAACTCATTCCCTCTAGCGCCACCAACTGTCCAAAGTTGCACTTTTATTATGCTAATAACTTTTGAACCGTAAGGCCTATCAACAAAATTCTTTTTTCCTCTTGTTCCTGAGCTCATGCCGATTCGATAGCACCCTATGACGTCATTTTCCGTCATAAAAAAATGGCCGCCATTTTGAATTTTCCAAAAAACCTACTTTTGCGAACTCGTCCTAGACGGTTTGTCCGATTTTCACCAAAATCGCACCGGATCATCTCCAGGCAGTGTTGACAAAAAGTTATGGAATTCAAGATGAGTCGAAGAACCGTTTTCGATAAACGCGCAAACTAATTTTACTTAGCGCTTGCGAAAACAGACGTGAGGCTGTATCTCCGCAACGCTTAATCCTATTCAGACCAAACTTGGTACATGTTATCAAAAGCATGACCTGAGGCTACATGCAGCGTTTCGGCGCAGCACCACCTAGTGGTCCGGAGATATGAAAAATGGCTATTTTTGCTCGTAACTTCTGAACGCTTTGTCCAAAAATCATAAACTTCATCTCGTTAGATTCAGGGCATCATGCCGAGTCGACCGATATCCAATTTTCCCAGATCGGCCATTTTGGCTGTCGGCCATTTTGAATTATGTGCTAAAATGCTGTATTTTTTGAACGCATGAACGAATTGTTACGAAACTCGGTATGGGTCATCAGTACGATGCCCTGAAGGACCCTGAGAAGTTTCGAAACAGCGCCACCTAGTGGTGAATTGTTTTATTCAAACGCTTATAACTTTGGGTGTGGTACACTTATTTTCACGGGAGTCATATTTTTGAGGTCCTGAATCGTTGCCGAGTCCAACGATACCAAATATGTCGGGTTTCGTCTCACGGATGGCGTAGCGTAGCGATTTAGCGCGAAAAAAACACTTGGCGATATCTTCAAAACCGCTGTTCCGATCGAGACGAAACCACCGCCAGAAACACGGAATCATAGCTTGTTAACTACACGCTAATGCCCAAATGCGAAAATATTGATAGTAAGGGGTAGTAAAATTCAAACAAAGTCATGTGTCAGTCATTTTTTACGTGTTTTTTCATATAAATGTTTATAACTCGGAAGCAAATTGAGATATTTTCACCAAAATTGACACACATATGTATGGGGTCACTCTGAGGACACATAAAAAAAATTGTGGGACTGAGCCTCTTGGTGGCGCTATAATAGAGCAAAACGTGAAATTCCCATTGACTTCAATACAGTTTTGTGAAATACAATGCTATACTAAACAAATGCTTTGGTCTAACATTACGAAACTCAGTGTGTGCCATAAGCAGCATGCCCTGAAGGTACTCAAAAGATTTTGAGACAGCGCCACCTGTTGGTCAAAAGTTATAATTAATTTCTGAGAACGCTAATAACTTTTGAATAAATTTGCCTATTGCAATGAAACTGATCTTAATAGATTCCTTGGGTTATGCCGAAAACATAGATATCAGGTTTTGCATAATCAGCCAAACTTCCTGTCCGCCATCTTTATTTCTTTGAAAAGCCTTCTTTTTCGAACTCCTCCTAGACCGTTTGTCCGATTTTCACGAAAATTTAATCGTATCATCTCCAGACCGTGCCGACTAAAAGTTATGAATTGCACGATGATAGACAAAACCGTTTTGGTATACCACAGCATCAAAGTTTAGGCATGCTGCCAAAATTACTATTTAGGCTTTATCTCTGCAATGCCTTCACATTTTGACACCAAACTTTGCATGTGTCATTGTCACCTCACTCTGACCACATCACATCTATTTCGTAACTGCGCCACCTATTGTTCGAAAGTGATAACCCATTAAATCATCTTATAAGTTAATGTTTATGTGATTTTCTTAGCCATTTGCCCAAAGTTCTCTCAAAATGCCCTTAATTGCTCCTTGCTGCAGTTGGTCTGCCACTCCTTGCCATTTTGGCATATGTTGCCGCTTTTTGCGCTTGGCCCCGGTAATGGCTGCTTGCAGCTATATTTATTATTAGGGGCCAAGCACCGAAGGTGCGGAGGCACCTATTGTATCTGTTCCGGTTCTTATTATTATTATTATTATTATTAGGGGCCAAGCACCGAAGGTGCGGAGGCACCTATTGTATCTGTGCCGGTTCTTATTATTATTATTATTATTATTCTTCTTCCGACTGGGCGTCTATGGCAGCCCATAGACCGGTTTGCGGGAAAGTTGTTTTGGTTTGACATTCTCATAGAGGACAGTCCCAACTTTAAATACACCAATTTTGGTGTCTCTAACTCATTCCCTCTAGCGCCACCAACTGTCCAAAGTTGCACTTTTATTATGCTAATAACTTTTGAACCGTAAGGCCTATCAACAAAATTCTTTTTTCTTCTTGTTCCTGAGCTCATGGCAATTCGATCGCACCCTATGACGTCATTTTCCGTCATAAAAAAATGGCCGCCATTTTGAATTTTCTAAAAAACCTACTTTTGCGAACTCGTCCTAGACGGTTTGTCCGATTTTCACCAAAATCGCACAGGATCATCTCCAGGCAGTGCTGACAAAAAGTTATGGAATTCAAGATGATTCGAATAACCGTTTTCGATAAGCGCGCAAACTAATTTTACGTAGCGCTTGCAAAAACAGACGTGAGGTTGTATCTCCGCAACGCTTACTCGTTTTCACACCAAACTTGGTACGTGTTATCACAAGCATGACCTGAGGCTACGTGCTGCGTTTCGGCGCAGCGCCACCTAGTGGTCCGGAGATATGAAAAATGGCTATTTTTGCTCGTAACTTCTGAACGGTTTGTCCAAAAATCATAAACTTCATCTCGTTAGATTCAGGGCATCATGTCGAGTCGACTGATATCCAATTTTCCCAGATCGGCCATTTTGGCTGTCGGCCATTTTGAATTATGTGCTAAAATGCTGTATTTTTTGAACGCATGAACGAATTGTTACGAAACTCGGTATGGGTCATCAGTACGATGCCCTGAAGGAGCCTGAGAAGTTTCGAAACAGCGCCACCTAGTGGTGAATTTTTTTTTTCAAACGCTTATAACTTTGGGTGTGGTACACTTATTTTCACGGGAGTCATTTTTTGAGTTCCTGAATCGTTGCCGAGTCCAACGATACTAAACATGCTGGGTTTCGTCTTACGGTTGGTGTAGCGTAGCGATTTAGCGCGAAAAAAACACTTGGCGATATCTTCAAAACCGCTGTTCCGATCGAGACGAAACCACCGCCAGAAACACGGAATCATAGCTTGTTAACTATACGCTAATGCCCAAATGCGAAAATATTGATAGTAAGGGGTAGTAAAATTCAAACAAAGTCATGTGTCAGTCATTTTTTACGTGTTTTTTCATATAAATGTTTATAACTCGGAAGTGAATTGAGATATTTGCACCAAAATTGACACACATATGTATGGGGTCACTCTGAGGACACATAAAAAAAATTGTGGGACTGAGCCTCTTGGTGGCGCTATAATAGAACAAAACGTGAAATTCCCATTGACTTCAATAGAGTTTTGTGAAATAAAATGCTATACTAAACAAATGCATTAGTGTAATATTACAAAACTCCGTGTGTGCCATAAGCAGCATGCCCTGAAGGTACTCAAAAGATTTTGAGACAGCGCCACCTGTTGGTCAAAAGTTATAATTAATTTCTGAGAACGCTAATTACTTTTGAATAAATTTGCTTATTGCAATGAAACTGATCTTAATAGATTCGTTGGGTTATGCTGAAAACATAGATATCAGGTTTTCCATAATCAGACAAACTTCCTGTTCGCCATCTTTATTTCTTTGAAAAACCTTCTTTTTCGAACTCCTCCTAGACCGTTTGTCCGATTTTCACGAAAATTGAATCGTATCATCTCCAGACCGTGCCGACTAAAAGTTATGAATTGCACGATGATAGACAAAACCGTTTTCGTATACCACAGCATCAAATTTTAGGCATGCTGCCAAAATTACTATTTAGGCTTTATCTCTGCAATGCCTTCACATTTTGACACCAAACTTTGCATGTGTCATTGTCACCTCACTCTGACCACATCACATCTATTTCGTAACTGCGCCACCTATTGTTCGAAAGTGATAACCCATTAAATCATCTTATAAGTTAATGTTTATGTGATTTTCTTAGCCATTTGCCCAAAGTTCTCTCAAAATGCCCTTAATTGCTCCTTGCTGCAGTTGGTCTGCCACTCCTTGCCATTTTGGCATATGTTGCCGTTTCTTGCGCTTGGCCCCGGTAATGGCTGCTTGCAGCTATATTTATTATTATTATTCTTCCGACTGGGCGTCTATGGCAGCCCATAGACCGGTTTGCGGGAAAGTTGTTTTGGTTTGACATTCTGATAGAGGACAGTCCCAACTTTAAATACACCAATTTTGGTGTCTCTAACTCATTCCCTCTAGCGCCACCAACTGTCCAAAGTTTCACTTTTATTATGCTAATAACTTTTGAACCGTAAGACCTATCAACAAAATTCTTTTTTCCTCTTGTTCCTGAGCTCATGCCGATTCGATCGCACCCTATGACGTCATTTTCCGTCATAAAAAAACGGCCGCCATTTTGAATTTTCCAAAAAACCTACTTTTGCGAACTCGTCCTAGACGGTTTGTCCGATTTTCACCAAAATCGCACCGGATCATCTCCAGGCAGTGCTGACAAAAAGTTATGGAATTCAAGATGATTCGAATAACCGTTTTCGATAAACGCGTAAACAAATTTTACGTAGCGCTTGCAAAAACAGAGGTGAGGCTGTATCTCCGCAACGCTTACTCGTTTTCAGACCAAACTTGGTACCTGTCATCACAAGCATGACCTGAGGCTACGTGCTGCGTTTCGGCGCAGCGCCACCTAGTGGTCCGGAGATATGAAAAATGGCTATTTTTTCTCGTAACTTCTGAACGGTTTCTCCAAAAATCAAAAAATTGGTCTCGTTAGATTCAGGGCGTCATGCCGAGTCGACCGATATCCAATTTTCCCAGATCGGCCATTTTGGCTGTCGGCCATTTTGAATTATGTGCTAAAATGCTGTATTTTTTGAACGCATGAACGAATTGTTACGAAACTCGGTATGAGTCATCAGTACGATGCCCTAAAGGAGCCTGAGAAGTTTCGAAACAGCGCCACCTAGTGGTGAATTTTTTTTTTCAAACGCTTATAGCTTTGGGTGTGGTACACTTATTTTCACAGGAGTCATCTTTTTGAGATCCTGAATTGTTGCCGAGTCCAATGATACTAAACATGCTGGGTTTCATCTTACGGTTGGTGTAGCGTAGCGATTTAGCGTGAAAAAAACACTTGGCGATATCTTCAAAACCGCTGTTCCGATCGAGACGAAACCACCGTCAGAAACACGGAATCATAGCTTGTTAACTATATGCTAATGCCCAAATGCGAAAATATTGATAGTAAGGGGTAGTAAAATTCAAACAAAGTCATGTGTCAGTCATTTTTTACGTGTTTTTTCATATAAATGTTTATAACTCGGAAGTAAATTGAGATATTTGCACCAAAATTGACACACATATGTATGGGGTCACTCTGAGGACACATAAAAAAAATTGTGGGACTGAGCCTCTTGGTTGCGCTATAATAGAACAAAACGTGAAATTCCCATTGACTTCAATACAGTTTTGTGAAATACAATGCTATACTAAACAAATGCTTTGGTCTAACATTACGAAACTCAGTGTGTGCGATAAGCAGCATGCCCTGAAGGTACTCAAAAGATTTTGAGACAGCGCCACCTGTTGGTCAAAAGTTATAATTAATTTCTGAGAACGCTAATAACTTTTGAATAAATTTGCCTATTGCAATGAAACTGATCTTAATAGATTCCTTGGGTTATGCCGAAAACATAGATATCAGGTTTTGCATAATCAGCCAAACTTCCTGTCCGCCATCTTTATTTTTTTAAAAACCTTCTTTTTCGAACTCCTCCTAGACCGTTTGTCCGATTTTCACGAAAATTGAATCGTATCATCTCCAGACGGTGCCGAATAAAAGTTATGGATTGCGTGACGATAGACAAAACCGTTTTCGTATACCACAGCATCAAATTTGAGGCATGCTGCCAAAATGACTATTTAGGCTTTATCTCTGCAATGCCTTCACATTTTGACACCAAACTTTGCATGTGTCATTGTCACCTCACTCTGACCACACATCTATTTCGTAACTGCGCCACCTATTGTTCGAAAGTGATAATCCATTAAATCATCTTATAAGTTAATGTTTATGTGATTTTTTTAGCCATTTGCCAAAAGTTCTCTCAAAATGCCCGTAATTGCTCCTTGCTGCAGTTGGTCTGCCACTCCTAGCCATTTTGGCATATGTTGCCACTTCTTGCGCTTGGCCCCGGTAATGGCTGCTTGCAGCTATATTTATTATTATTATTATTATTCTTCTTCCGACTGGGCGTCTATGGCAGCCCATAGACCGGTTTGCGGGAAAGTTGTTTTGGTTTGACATTCTGATAGAGGACAGTCCCAACTTTAAATACACCAATTTTGGTGTCTCTAACTCATTCCCTCTAGCGCCACCAACTGTCCAAAGTTTCACTTTTATTATGCTAATAACTTTTGAACCGTAAGGCCTATCAACAAAATTCTTTTTTCCTCTTATTCCTGAGCTCATGCCGATTCGATCGCACCCTATGACGTCATTTTCCGTCATAAAAAACGGCCGCCATTTTGAATTTTCCAAAAAAACTACTTTTGCGAACTCGTCCTAGACGGTTTGTCCGATTTTCACCAAAATCGCACCGGATCATCTCCAGGCAGTGCTGACAAAAAGTTATGGAATTCAAGATGATTCGAATAACCGTTTTCGATAAACGCGTAAACAAAATTTACGTAGCGCTTGCGAAAACAGACGTGAGGTTGTATCTCCGCAACGCTTACTCGTTTTCACACCAAACTTGGTACGTGTTATCACAAGCATGACCTGAGGCTACGTGCTGCGTTTCGGCGCAGCGCCACCTAGTGGTCCGGAGATATGAAAAATGGCTATTTTTGCTCGTAACTTCTGAACGGTTTCTCCAAAAATCAAAAACTTGGTCTCGTTAGATTCAGGGCGTCATGCCGAGTCGACCGATATCCAATTTTCCCAGATCGGCCATTTTGGCTGTCGGCCATTTTGAATTATGTGCTAAAATGCTGTATTTTTTGAACGCATGAACGAATTGTTACGAAACTCGTTATGGGTCATCAGTACGATGCCCTGAAGGAGCCTGAGAAGTTTCGAAACAGCGCCACCTAGTGGTGAATTGTTTTATTCAAACGCTTATAACTTTGGGTGTGGTACACTTATTTTCACGGGAGTCATATTTTTGAGGTCCTGAATCGTTGCCGAGTCCAACGATACCAAATATGTCGGGTTTCGTCTCACGGATGGCGTAGCGTAGCGTTTTAGCGCGAAAAAAACACTTGGCTATATCTTCAAAACCGCTGTTCCGATCGAGACGAAACCACCGTCAGAAACACGGAATCATAGCTTGTTAACTATATGCTAATGCCCAAATGCGAAAATATTGATAGTAAGGGGTAGTAAAACTCAAACAAAGTCATGTGTCAGTCATTTTTTACGTGTTTTTTCATATAAATGTTTATAACTCGGAAGCGAATTGAGATATTTTCACCAAAATTGACACACATATGTATGGGGTCACTCTGAGGACACACACAAAAAAATTGTGGGACTGAGCCTCTTGGTGGCGCTATAATAGAACAAAACGTGAAATTCCCATTGACTTCAATACAGTTTTGTGAAATACAATGCTATACTAAATAAATGCTTTGGTCTAACATTACGAAACTCAGTGTGTGCCATAAGCAGCATGCCCTGAAGGTACTCAAAAGATTTTGAGACCGCGCCACCTGTTGGTCAAAAGTTATAATTAATTTCTGAGAACGCTAATAACTTTTGAATAAATTTGCCTATTGCAATGAAACTGATCTTAATAGATTCCTTGGGTTATGCCGAAAACATAGATATCAGGTTTTCCATAATCAGCCAAACTTCCTGTCCGCCATCTTTATTTCTTTGAAAAACCTTCTTTTTCGAACTCCTCCTAGACCGTTTGTCCGATTTTCACGAAAAATTAATCGTATCATCTCCAGACCGTGCCGACTAAAAGTTATGAATTGCACGATGATAGACGAAACCGTTGTCGTATAACACAACATCAAAGTTTAGGCATGCTGCCAAAATTACTATTTAGGCTTTATCTCTGCAATGCCTTCACATTTTGACACCAAACTGTGCATGTGTCATTGTCACCTCACTCTGACCACATCACATCTATTTCGTAACTGCGCCACCTATTGTTCGAAAGTGATAACCCATTAAATCATCTTATTAGTTAATGTTTATGTGATTTTCTTAGCCATTTGCCAAAAGTTCTCTCAAAATGCCCTTAATTGCTCCTTGCTGCAGTTGGTCTGCCACTCCTTGCCATTTTGGCATATGTTGCCGCTTCTTGCGCTTGGCCCCGGTAATGGCTGCTTGCAGCTATATTTACAGTTGTAATTACATACATATTTTCCAAAATATAAGTACAATGTAAAAACATGTATGTACACAATAAGTCCAATGTATCAACTTCAATGTAAGTACATAGTACTAAAAGCCACTTAATATAAAGTGGGAACAAAAGGGTCATTTAGCACCTTTAAAGTGAATACCAATTTAACAATGCATATTCTTTTTCATAAAATTATAATAAATGTCAAATAAAAAATAATATGCTTAACATGACAGAGGTCTCGTGGCGTGTTTTTCAAAATTGATCATTTACATATTCAAAACACAGTGCTCATGGTGCAAGGTGCAACGCAATTGAAATGTAAGTGTGCATCTACATCGTAATTTAGGGGCTTTTCTTAGCAAAAACTGACAATCAGTTTGATTAAGAACTCAGCACATTGTGTAATTCGTATAACATTGCAGCTGAGGTATGGAATGGACATGGAAGCGCAGAGAGATGCAGTATAGTACTGTTGGGCAGCCGTGCTGAGGGAAAGAGGAGGGCTGTTTTTTTGGCTCTGGGATCTGGCAGCACTGCTCTGCTAGTCTGCTGTTTGTTTTGCTCAACTGCTGCCTCTAGCAATGCTCCTGCAAGCAAAACATGATATCTGCTGCTCTTTTCTTCCTCGTTCTCTCGCATTCTCTACAGTCTGAAAGAACCTGTTGGGCGATGCAGAAACGCTGTAGACCATCCACATTCCCTCGCTTCAGAGTGGAGAATGGATTTACATTGCATAGGAACAAATTTTGTGTTTGAAATATTAAAGACGAATGTTCTACACACACACACTATAGTACTCTATGAAATATCTAGAGGTAACCTGGTAAATATACCATGGTATGTGAATATGAGAATCACTTCATTCTTTGCACGTTCAGCACAAACATATATTAAAAAGCACTATTATTATTTTTTTTTGGATACCATAGTACCACCATAGTATTCTAGGAGCACCATTATGTTTTAAATAATTCATTAAATTAATCAAACATATCTTAATATTTGATAAGAAAACATTTTAAAATGGTGCGTTTTAAATGGTTCGTTCAGAGCCGATTAAAGCGGTGCTAATGTTCATGCCATCCTAAAAGTTTAGTTCTGAGGTTCATTACAGTTAGGATAGTGGAAACTGATTTTAGCCGGTAGTATATGCAGTATCAGTATTGACTGAGCTGCTAAACGACTTTGGCAAGCCTGTTATTATGTCTAACCAATTACTGTCAACAATTTGAGGGCAGCATCACCAAAAAAAAAAAAAAATTAAATCCTAGTAGCATTTTAATTACATATTTTGGCAAGTCTCTTCAGAGTAACAGATGAGGAACTAGGCTGTCATCTAATTAGGCAGTCTGGAGCTCGTTGACTAGTAAGGGCCAAACGGTGAGGGGGAAACAACTCATGGATCCATCCACTCTAAGAGGAGCCTGTTGTCGAATGAAAGGGACTTTGAAGTCTAAAAGGCCTTTAGAGTGTCCGCCCACACAGGGCTGGAAAATAGAGAGCCACTCAAAACTTAGCAAGATGTGGAATAATACAAACTAAAACTGGAGACCTGTTACTCATAGTGATGTACTTTCTAATAGAAATTTCAAAATGGCTACTAGGGAAACGTCGATTTTAAATTTGACTAGTCAGTCCATGGGTGTTTTGAAATACTAATCAGTCTAAAGGAATTGGCTAGATTTGCGTTCACCTGCTTTGGACTGAATCTTTGCAATTTTTAGGAAAATATTCAACTTCACATGCTGCCTTGAAATCGAAATGCCTTGTGGTTATACTAAAAAACGCAGAGCAAGAGATGACATGATTTTGCAATGCGAGTATGCTAACAGCTAAAGCACAACACGCTTTCAGCAAACTACTGCAAATTAAACTGCACCACTAAAAAAATATGAAAATTAACTAAATCTGAGGTTGGTTGATGGATCATTAGTAAAGTTGACCCCTGTGACCCATCCTAGTAGCTAATTGCTAAGGCCATTAATGTGAAGATGCAACTTATCTAAGATGATTTGGCTATGCAAACATGCTAACAGCTAAAGCACTCTTTTAAACACACGAGTGTAGCAGTTAAATAAGTCATATGATGTGATTTTAAAACTGCATTATTTTGTTTATTGGTGTAATATAGAATAGGTTAATATGTCAAAAAAAAAAAAACATACTGTACCCTATGACAGCACCTCTATACCTAGTGTGTCTGAAACGTGCTAAATTCTACAAAGCCCCTCCTTCCGAAAAGCTCTCAGTGCTCTGATTGGCCAGCAGTGTCGGAAATGTAACATTCCATTGCATAAACACAAGCTTCAGCTTCCAAGGCTTCTAAAGCATAACACAAATGTAATAATAATGTTGTCGGTTTTAGCGTCAGTTTCGCAAACCAATCAAAACTTCCAGTTTGGCTGGGGGGCGGGGACTTCAAACCACGCTTTGACATTCAATCACTGGCACTCGTGTTTTGAATCGGTATCGCTACCCAGATAGCAAACTGATATTGAATCAACGTGGAAATATGACATCGAAACAACGTTGATCTGACATTGTTTTGCTCATCGAATTAACGTTGAACCAACGTCAGATGCGTCATTCTTTCAAAACTAACGGAAAATCAACTTGAAATCAACGCGTTGTTTCAACGTTATGAAAGCAAACCAATTTTCGATTTCATTTAGCTTTGAAGAATGCCGCGTCTGACGTTGGTTCAACGTTAATTCGATGAGCAAATCAACGTTGTTTCAATGTCATGAGAGACGTCGTTTCCACGTTGATTCAATGTCAGTTTGCTATCTGGGTATTTTAGTGGTTTAATTCAAAATCCTTTTTTTAATATATCTCTGATAGTATTCGTCTGAAAGAAGAATGTCATATACACCTAGCATGGCTTGAGGGTGAGTAAATCATGGGCTAATTTTCCTTTGGTTGAACCATCACTTTAAAAACATACATCATTCTTATGAAAATACCTGAGATAGCTTGATGAACACATATATTATGTGTTTGTCTTCATGTTTCATCAGTCAAAACGTCTCTATTTGCATGTTATTATATCCATATAAGGCATTTCCTGAAACGTCATGAGATTTATACTTCTATGAATCTCACTTGTGGACTTTCAGTGTGAGTGTGAATCAGTAAAAAAAAAAAAAAATAGCAATATTTTCAGTACTCTTTCCACCACCTCTGTTCTGTGTAAAATAACTCTTGACCTCTGATTAACCTCTGAAAGCAAAATCAGTTTTGCTTTCGCATCCAAAAACCCTTCGTCTCTGCGACAACACAACAATTCAATGAAACCTCGTCTTCCATACTTAAAAGGGTTTCATATTCTGATGAAAAATCTTTTAAGGACCCAGTAGCACTGGACTGAGTTAAAAACAGCATGAGAAACTTGGTCCTGGCCCCGTATCCTTGGGCACCACCCAAGACTTCACGAGTGCTAGCGCCATCTCCTTGACTCCTGAATGTAAAATTCATCTTCGGTCTCCATTAGGCAGACAGACGCTGAGGCATCTGGAAATTAAGATTTAATACACTTTGAATAATTAAAGCCACAGATCAGTGGCAGCCTTAGATCCCTCCGAGAGGCCCAGTGCCAGAGAGAACGGGAACCGTTGGGCTTTGAGCTCTACTTGCAACACAGCGGGATGGACCGGCATCAAACAACAAAGGTGAGGGTGCATGGCAGGGTCCCCGTTTCTGCTAATTGCCTTTCTGATTAATTGATTAATTACAGTGAACCCTCATCGTTGTTATCCCGAGAGGATGAGGCGTTGGGTAGGATGAAGGTGGCATTTGATATGGAGTAGTTCAAGGAACTGAAATAACACGAGGTGAGGCATGCGCTCTTGGCACGGCCACTGGAATACCGATCCAGAGACCTGCTTCTCAAAGCTCCATCCTCGGCTGTTTGTAGTGCAGTGCTGTCAGTGCCAGTGCCTGGGATCAGAGGCACGGGAGACTGGAATTTACAGAGTATTTGAGGGAGCTGGGCAGAGATTTGAGTGAGAGAGAGAAGGATGAAGAAACGCCTGACAGCCAAACGGGACAGACGGTATATCAGAGCTGAATGGAATTTGGATGCTAGAAGTGGATGCTGCTCTCCACATGCAATAAGAAACAAAGGCCAGATCGAACAAGTGCAATTCAATTTAGGGCCAAAGGTGGGTAAGGAATATATGGCTGGCACTGTAAGAAGGTCATTTATGAATATGATGTTTGTATGTTTTGTTGAAATTATTCAAGTTCTATAAAAGACAGGCACACAGACTGAAGGTTAAAATAAGATTTGGCACAAAAGCACCACGTCCTACATAATGGAGTACTACTAAAATGCTGCAAAATGGAACATGGCACTATGTTTAGACGTGGAAAAATTAGACTGTGAGATCACATCTCCAGGTCACATATAGCCTATATACAGTATATATGTATAATAGGGCTGGGCAACGCATCCAAAATAAAAGGTTGTGTTTACATAATATATGTGTGTGTACTGTGTATAATTATTTTGTATATAAAAATTCACACACATGCATGTATATATTTAAGAAAAATGTGTTAATATATAAAATATTAATATTTATATTTAATATAAATTATGTATGAATATTATATATTTCTTAAATATATACAATACATACACAATTTATATATATATACAAAATAATCATACACACTACACACACATATATTATGTAAACACAAACTTTTATTTTGGATGCAATTAATCGCGATTAATCGTTGCCCAGCACTAATATATACATAGAGCCTATATACACAGTCCTTCCATATATACTGTTATTTTATTGTACGGATATTTTCATGACAATTAGTTGCATTTATCCTTAAATAATCTTGTTTTTTTATTATCATTATTCTTACTGGTGATTTTGATTAGATTCTCATCTATGTTAACCTGCATAAATCCGTATAAATATCATTATTTTGTGTTACAATAATGTGAACGGGGGTTATTTATTTTTGCATTACAGTAATATGAAATGTGCATGATTGTCATGCAAATAATGGCAAAATCTTAATTATACTGAAATTTTACTTTTCTGCATGAATATACAGCATATATACACTGTTCAACCACTTACTTTTTACAAACTTTCACAAAGAAATAACTTTTCAGTGTATACTGTTCAGACACAGTTTATACTGTTTTAACAGTTCGAAATCCCTTTCAAGCTTTATGAACCAATCACAGACATTATGCATGATCTAAAAAGGTAATTATGGGCTCTCGTGACAAACTGAAGTGAAATCTAAATGTATTCTCATTTTTAATTAAGTCCCTCAAAGCGAAAAGGAAGAAAGTATAAACACGACGGAAGTCCTGATAAAAAATTCTGTGTAGTTGGCAGCAGTATATTAGTTATACTGATTAGAATTGAGGCTGTAAAAGCCTGAGAATATACCTTTCTTTCAAGAAGACAAAAGAACTCCTTTGTTTTTGGTGTCTGTGTAGGCTTTCTTTGAATTATCATCCTGCAGACGACTATATCACAAGTCTTATGTACTCACACCACCCAGAAAAGCTTTTGAAACACTAAAAATAAAACATTTGCAGAGAGCCGAGTTATTTTATTACCAAAAAGCAATGTAGGTACAAGCTTTAAGGAGAAAGCTTTTAATGCTAACAGCTCTGCGTGAATTATGAGAGCTATATACAAGTTTTAAAATCACATATGCACCCCCAACAATCCTCTGCTTTTCCTGCTATTATCATGGGTGACATGTCTTTGTTTATAAGAGCAAACACAAGGCAGAGCATTACTGAATCACACAGTTCCCGCGGGAGCATCGAGGAGTTCCTTGGTGATATACCACCCCATGACTTATTTATCAAAACCCCCATTTGTCTCATCGGAGACGCACACTAATGAGTCTCAAATGAGGGAGAGAACGCAGCCGTAACACCAGTTTCATCATCCTTAAAACAAACTCCATTCATTACGCTTATGGACTGGGCGGCTCTGTCTCAATAGAGTTGGTTTAAAAAAAGACGGAGGAGAAAACAAAAAGATACTACGGCAAATGTTGATGGGTCGGCAGCTTTCATTCAGTCTCTCTGGTCCATTTATGGACAATCAATGTTGGTACACTATGAGCCCGTCAGCGTGACAACAAATGCTATATAGGTTTGAAAAAGAGAACAGCGTGGTAAACACCCACCCCACCATTATTCCAAAAATGATCCTGAAACGCGCTCAGCACAACCTTCTGTGCGGGTCTGTCAAATGCACTTTTGGCACTAGCAAAGGGCAAAACCGCTGTCCAAGTGTGACTGGTCAACAGCTGGGTTCACAAATAACGAATGCTGGAACAAGTGTGTTAGCAGTGCTATTTCTGTGTTTGTTTGTTTATATATATGTTTGTTTATTTCTCCTTGTGGATTCTTCAAGTGTGGCTTACTGAAGCAATTTTCCGCCTGGTCAGATTTAATGTGTTTCCACTGTTTATCCGCTGTCAGGCAAATGTTGATTTATATACATTTGATTTGCAAATGTGACTCATTACGATTGGGTGGCTGAACGGTTTATCTTTCATGTCTCCGAGAGGATGTTTGGCTGCTTTTTAAGGTATGGTTGTTCACAGACTGAGCAGTAATAATGACAGAGATAAAGACATTTGGAAAGGGATTGTGGGAACTGTTTTTGTGGATGGATGGACGGATGAATGGATGGACGGATGGATGGATATATGGATGGATGGTTGGGTGGATGGATGGATGTATGGGTGGGTGGGTGGGTGGATGGATGGATGGACGTATTTGGATGGATGGGTGGATGGGGGGAACTATAGTCATTCCTCAGTTCTACTTCAACTTATTTACTTGTCCAATCAATCAATCAATCAATCAATCAATCAATCAATCAATCAATCAATCAATCACCAACCTTAATAATGTAAAGTAGAACTTTAGTAGATTGATTGACGGATGGATGCATGGATGGATGCATGGATGCACAAAATTCATTACGCTTATGGACTGGGTGGCTCTGTCTCAATAGAGTTGGATAAAAAGAAACGGAGGAGAAAACCAAAAGATACTACGGCAATGTTGAGTTCCCAGGGTGGCTCAGCAGCTTTCATTCAGTCTCTCTGGTCTCTCAATCAATGTTGGTACACTATGGATGGATGGATAGATTATTATTAAGGTTGGTGATTGATTGATTGATTGATTGATTGATTGATTGATTGATTGATTGATTGATTGGACCAGTAAATAAGTTAAAATATAACTGAGGAATGACTACAGTTAGCACGGGTGTTAACCTTATGTTTATGTTTATAGTCATCACAAGAATGCCCCATTGATTCCCAGAAATGCTGTCTAGATAGGCACATCACTCGCTTTTGAGACCCCACTGCTGAGAATAATGAAAAGCAATCTCCGAAATCTCACTTCAACCACTAGTTATTAACCGGCGCTACCTGAAGATATCAGATGTGAAACACCAATCCTTCACTCCCGGCCTCAATTCTACACCTTCACCCACAAAACCCTGTCACTATCTCACCTTCATCCTCAACCCAATAAATACCAAATACCACCAACCTCCATGTCAAGAAGCATCTCTTCCAGTGTTTATTAGTCTTTACACACGTCACGGCAATGGTCACACTGAAGCTGTTTAGGCTAGTGTACCAACAGGAAATCTGTATTCAGGTTATGATGTAATGACATCTAGCTAATGTCCAAATCAATCATGCAGCAGCACATCTAGACAAAACACTAACTGTCAAGGAAAGAATTTTCAAGAGGAAGGATGATACTTAATGGATTTACATTTACATTTGTTCATTTAGCAGACGCTTTTAACCAGAGCGACTTAAACAGTGAATTTGCTTAATAAAATAATTTTTTGATGGAAAAATTGTGTCCATGACTTGTATTATGCAGTAACCATTTTACAAAATCAATAAAGCTATCGAGGCCATTTCACATGATGAATACAGTCAAGGATAAAGGGGTTAAAGACATTTTGCAGCACATTGTGATGAGCAGTCATCTTTTATGGAGAATCTATTCACAATCCACGTAAACATCAACATAAATATGAAGTAAACGATACATGAATCCTATAAAAGGAACATGGATGTAATGTAAAAATGTATCGCTCCTTCAAGGCATAATTCAGATTCAAACATTTTTATAAAAGATCCTGTGAATTAACTCAATGTCAATATTACGGTAGACCTACTGTATCACACATTTGAGGAATTTTTATACATTTTTAAAAATACATGACATAATACAAATAAAATGATAATAATAACATTAGGTGTACAAAATAAAAACAATACAAATTGAGGAAGAGGATACTGCAGCACACTAGTGAAGGGAATGAACACCGATAAGGCTGTGTGTAAAATTGTAAACATTTGTGTACATTACACCCAAATGCCCCTCTCAACGACAAAAGCGCTGTTTAACAGCTGCAGAGTGCATGAACAGCCCCCTGGTCGACTCGAAACGGTTTGAGATACAAATGCTCCCCCGAGACGACTTCGGCAGTCGAGAACGGGCGTGTGGAGGATTGATGCGTGTGCGTGTCAGTAATCATAACCCACTGTACATGCGTAATGCTGCCTCTCGCACTTCCAGCGCTCATAAGAAAAGGAGGGAGAGATGTGATTGATATTGGTTTTTATGCAAATGTAGCATTTGTAAATGTACAACACGATACAATTTGCATAGTCATTCAGTCAGTGCCGTTTATAAGTGCATTAATCCAGCGCCGCTCTCCTTAGAACAGCTGCTTACACAAAGCCAGCGCGAAAAGAACAACGCTTTGCAAATGGGACATGACTGCCCATGTGTGCATCTTCACCCCTGTATTTTTTTGGTGATGGGTCGCAAACGTGAAAAGCAATTTTCTATGAAATCAAAGGGAGTTGCATGTAAATGTATGCATTGTATTAGGCAGACTGACCTCGGATATGTTGACGCGGCCCTCTTGGAAAGAGCAGTCGTTGGCATTGTGGGTGCACATGTGTCGGTATTTGCACCAGTGGCATGGAAAGGAGCCGTTCACACAGGAGAGACACCTATCAAGAGAAAACGAGTATTGTTATTTGTAAAATTACTCATTCTATTATAAGCTTTCTATTTTAAACCAAAACATTTCCACACAACATAATCATGTTTGTCTTTCATCAGCATTGGAATTTGGAACTTTGCATAATATAAAACAATGTGTTGTCCTAAATGGGAATAAATCAGATTTTGATTCAACAAAAAGGTGTGCCTCAAGGCTCAATACTGGGACCACTTGTGTTTTATCATGTGAAGCACTCCTTTGCATAAAGTTGATACTATTATATCTTGTATGGCTTTATTTTACATCACACATTAATCATGTTTTACACAGTCAACTTTGGAATTGTATTTTACATCGATCTCAAAATTGTTTTTCATACAGTGTTTGTAAGAAACTTGTTTCTTAAAGGGTTAGTTCACCCAAAAATGAAAATTCTGTCAGTATTTACTCACCCTCATGTTGTTCCAAACCTCTATGTGTTTATTTGTTCTGCTGTACACAAAGGAAGATATTTGGAAGAATGTTTTAATCAAACAGATCTCATTCCCCATTGACTCTATGTATTTTTCCTACTATGGTAGTCAATGGGGAATGAGATCTGTTTGATTAAAACATTCTTCCAAATATCTTCCTTTCTGTTCAGCAGAACAAATGAACACATAGAGGTTTGGAACAACATGAGGGTGAGTAAATACTAATTGAATTTTCATTTTTGGGTGAACTAACCCTTTAACTAATATTTCCGCCTCTTGATTATTGTGATGATGTTTTTCAAACGACAACAAAATTAGATATTGCTTCATTTGATACAGCATATAATAGACTTTGCAGATTTGTTTTGGGTTGTCATCAATTTATATTTAATTGTATTTATTTTAATTATCCCACTTATTTATAACAATAATTTGTACCTTTTGTTTGTATGACGTATTTAAATGCATATCCGAGGCGTTTCATTCCCTGGCAACCGTCCATTAAACCCTATTACCAAGATGGTTTTTCAAACAAATCTACCTCTTTTATGTCTTCTCTTTCCATCTCTCAAGCAGAGGTGACAAAGAGCGGGTGATGTGAGATGGACAGAGATTGAGACAGATCAAAGACATGTCGGAAAGATAGAGCGAACTAACGCTCCCATCAAACAGCAAAGAAAAAGAAAGCAAAAGATAAGACGCAAACAGACAAACACAATCCATTCATTCAGGTATCACACAAAGTAAATGACCAAAGCTTCACATTCAACAGTTTAAAGTGACATTTACATCAACAACACTGATGATTTGTTCGTTTAAGACATTTAACGACTGAGCCCACATTTGACAGAGTTGGCACCTCAAGGTGAAGAAAATAAGAATGCCAGACACGTCACAAACAACACTGATCTGTCAACTTTCCACACGTCGCACTGAGACAAAGGTGTAGGTTGGCTTTGTTGCTATGGATACAGAGGAAGATTTTGTTGCCGTTTGGCAGAGGAGGACAAGGACGCTGGTCTGTACTCTAGTCTCAGAGACTCGTCTGAAAAAGTCATAACAGAAGAGCTGCGTGGGAGCAGTTTCTTATCACACATTCGGCATAAACTTCAGAATGAACTGAACTTGACATAAGAGGTGGAAACAGATTTGTGCGGTACTTCTAAACCATTACACAACTGTACAGGTGAAGTGAGTAAGTTCTGTGTCACTTTATATACATATAAATATGGACACTTTATCATGCAAAGGCAAAAAAACTATATACTGCTTTGGGGGTCAGTACATTTTTCAAAATGTTATTAAACAGTCTATTATTCTTACCAAGGCTGCATTTATTTGATCCAAAATACAGTAAAAAATGCAATATTGTGAAATATTATTAAAGTTTTGAATATTATATTTCTATTCTATATTTCTATTTTCTATATTTTCAAATGTAATTCCTTCCTGTGATGGCAGAGCTATATTTTCAGCATCCTTCTCCAGTCTTCAGTGTCACATGATCCTTAAGAAATCACTCTAATGCTGATTTTCTGCTCAAGAAACATTTTTCATTATTATCAGTGCTGTTAAATGCTGTTCTTTTTATCTATATAGTCACCAAATAATCCTTAAAAAAATCGTACACAACTGTTTTCAACATTGAAACGTTTCTTGAGCAGAAAATCAGCATATTAGCTTTGCCAACACATATATAAATTACATTTAATTTTCAAAGACTGCAAAATAATTTCTAAATATTACTCTATTTTGGATTACATAAATGCACCCTGTGTGAGCATAAGAGACTTATTTTAAAAACATATCCGATCCCAAAATTTTGAATAGTAGGAAATGAAATATACATGGACTTGGACGACTTTAAATAAATCTGAATCAGTTGCTATTTACGCCCAAGCTCTACAACTCAAATGTGGAAGTACAGCCCACAGAGTGCCACTTCCTCAGTATTTTAAGACACACCCCGCAAACTCCATGTAGCTCAGCGCTCCCGAATTCTCCCCAGATGGACCGTGCTTTTCTCATATCATGAAAAGGCTTCTGCGGTCAGTGAAAGCATCACAAAGAGGCGAGAAGTGCGCTCTACGCCTCTTCCCCTGTCTGTGCCAAATGTTCAAAGGCTTATGATCACGTCCGCTGCTGGTGCAGGATAAAGCTTTCTCCTCACTCTGCTCCGACTACATGAGACACAAGAGCCGCTGAATTAACGGACCAGCTGAACCTGACGCACGGAAATACAGAGATTCTAAAGCAGTGGAAAGAACACGAGGCTGAGAAAAGGAGAAAAACGAGGATGAAACGACAAAAAGGAACAGAAAGAGACGAGCAGAGCAAAACGAGAGAGCTAGAAGGGGGAAAAGAGAGAGAAGAAGCATCCACTAATGAATGTCACATTGGCACACTTTGATCTTGTATTATTCAGATCTTACTCCTGAAGTGGCACCAAGATTACAACCCATCACTGCTGACACACACCTCAACAGCCTCATGTCATCCTGCTTACTGCCAGTATTGTGAAACAGTTCGTTCAAATATTTCAATTGTTTCAAATGTCAACAAACCATTTTTTGAAAAAATGTACTTTCTAAATGTTCCCTTGAAATCCACTTACAATGCTAATAAAGTTCTTGCAACATAATTAAAAATAAAAGGATGAAAAAATGAAGAAAAAAATTATAAATACAATATAATAAGTTGATTAAAAGGTATGTTTACATTAATTATTGTTAATTCATTATTGTAATCATTAATGCAATTATCTAATCACAGGCAGTTGCTTCGATGCATTTAGGGGTGTGGTCCTGGTCAAGACAATCTCCTGAACTCTGAATGAGTTTTTCACAATCTGCTCAGTTACTGGGATTTTCACGCACAACCATTTCTAGGGTTTACAAAGAATGCTGTGAAAAGGGAAAAACATCCGGTATGCGGCAGTCCTGTGGGCAAAAATGCCTTGTTGATGCTAGAGGTCAGAGGTAAATGGGCCGACTGATTCAAGCTGATAGAAGAGAAATTTGACTGAAATAACCACTCGTTACAACCGAGGTATGCAGCAAAGCATTTGTGAAGCCACGACATGCACAACCTTGAGGCGGATGGGCTACAACAGCAGAAGACCCCACCGGGTACCACTCATCTCCACTACAAATAGGAAAAAGAGGCTCCAATTTGCAAGAGCTCACCAAAATTGGATAGTTGAAGACTGGAAAAATGTTGCCTGGTCTGATGAGTCTTGATTTCTGAGACATTCAGATGGTAGAGTCAAAATTTGGCGTAAACAGAATGAGAACATGGATCCATCATGCCTTGTTACCACTGTGCAGGCTGGTGGTGGTGGTGTAATGGTGTGGGGGATGTTTTCTTGGCATACTTTAGGCCCCTTAGTGCCAATTGGGCATCGTTTAAATGCCACGGCCTACCTGAGCATTGTTTCTGACCATGTCCATCCCTTTATGGCCACCATGGACCCATCCTCTGATGGCTACTTCCATACTTAATGCACCATGTCACAAAGCTCGAATTATTTCAAATTGGTTTCTTGAACATGACAATGCGTATGGTGTTCCTATAACCCTTTAGGTGATTGTGTGTATATATATATATATATATATATATATATATATATATATATGTGTGTGTGTGTGTGTGTTTATATTTACAAAGGGAAAAAAATTAAAACCGTTAGTGTGTTAACCTCCACATTATATATTCGAAATATGCAAGTTTAATGCTAAGCAAACAATGATAATGAATGATGAGGCTCACATGACAGGAAATCAGAATTACCCTGAGGCTCTAACACACACACACACGCATGCAAAAAGAGAGAGGGCAGTCTATTCACCAGTGTGTATCTCCTGTGCCACATGCATGGGCTCTTTTCATATTAAAATGCACGAGCTACAGCTAACCTTTCAGCCTCGGGAGTGCTTTATCGCTTCAACAAAAGCCACCATCTATCCGTCTTTTTCTGATTTCCCCTCCTTATTCACTCTGTGCTCCTCTTGTTAAAAATGCATCGGGTCCCTCACATGCTCGATTAAGCCGTTCCCTCCCCCTGTCTCATGCTAAACTCTAATATTGTTACGCTGCGTGTAAATAGCTAGCAGGGTAATTTGCCGTGCCAAGCAGGAGCCCCACTGCCACACACACACATAATACACACATCCAGTAATCACTAGGGCAAAATAGTGTGCCTTAGTCACACTTAGATGTACACACACACACACACACACACGTGGAGCACCAGGTGAGCACTTCATCGCGTCCAGTTTTAGATGAAGTGGCTGTGTTGCTAATGGGTCGGTGCCATGCTAATGCAAAGCACGCTGAGCTAACGAAGGGCACACAGCCTGACTTAATGAACGAGAGCGAGAGAGGACGAGAGACACTGGAGCTCAAAACATCTGGAGTCGCTCCTGCCTGGAGCACAACCTGTTGTCTATCCGGAGAGGGATGGGAATGTGAGGAGGAGGAGGAGGAGGAAGAAGAGGAGGAGACAGTAAGAGCCATGGGACTGAGAGAGAGAGGCTGAAAATAGGGGCAAGAAAACAAAGCGATGCTAGTGCCATGGTTTTGGAAAGGCTCAATTAAGTGTTCTCAATCAAATTAATATGCAATTATTAATTGATTCAAAAGTATATTAAAGAAAGTTTTTTTCAAATCAATTTCCGACTTAAAAATAATAATTTCACTATTGTTTGTAAATGTCAAAGTGGCTTTAAAACTTAATAAAACAGCCTACCTAATTAGTGTTATTTTAGTATCATTTAGATAGGTTTTATTAATATTTTGAGTTTCATTTAATTTAGTTAGTTTTAATAATTATGATTTGTGGTTTCGTCATTTTTAGTATTTTTTTTAATGTCTAAATAGTTTTTAATTCAAATAGTTTTTATTTAAGTTTTAGTTTTAGCTATTTTAGTACATCAAGTTAAACTAAAAGAACATGAAAATAAAAGAAATAAAAGAAGGTTTTTTTTTTTTACATTTTATTTAGCTTCAGTTTTTTATTTTATTTCATGCAATGGAAGTATGGTTTTAGTTAACTATAATACTATGTGCAAAATAAAAGCTAGTGTTGCATAACCAACGTGCACAAAGGAGTCAAAAAAAAAATCATAGACCAGGAAATTCAGTAAGCCTCTTAAAAATATGATATAAAGGATCTTTCAATTACATGGCAGTTAGTTTGTGTTGTCAAATGTAACAATCCCCCCAAAAAAGTTATGATATTTATGATATTGTCTCAAGATGAAGACAAAGGGAAGACAGGATCCAATACGGAGTGATTTTTATATTACAACAAACACAGGAAAAGACAGAAAAGTTTAACAGTGAGTGTGTGAAACATCGACCGACAACCAAAGACTGAAAACGAGAGGAACTAAATACACAGAGATAATGAAATAAACAGGTTTGATGATTATATGAGTGTCCATGACAACCGATTACTGGCGGGAAAATCAAACGGAACACATGTGACTGATAAAAACAAATGGAAAGTCCATGAAAACAAACTAACTGAACATAACGGTGACAGATATTTAATTTGTCATACTAATACCTTTAAACATTTTAATGAGCTATTAAACAAAATAAGAATGTTGAATGAAAGCCAAAACAAATGCATTTCAGACTACAGTAGCTTATTTTTTTTTTCCTTTTCAACATTGCGGACATCTGAGAACAGAGAACTGTTGGATTTCAGCAAAGGAATAGGAGCAAGAGAGAGCGAGTGATGTAAGAACTGCGGGAATATAACTCATGAGCAGTAAAGCAGGACGGCTGAAGTCAGGATGCTCATGAGTCGTTAATGAAACGACATTAAAAGTCTGATCTCATCCCTGATATCAGCGAAAAACTGCAAACACCACACAAAAATAACATCCCTCTATCACTCAGAAGCAGTAAACACACACACACAAACACAAAACCCATAAAAATAAACTGGGAGAGTTAGCCGACAGGAGGCTGCCTTCTCTCTTTCCCGTGTGAGACTTACGACTGATGGACACTGCAGTTGTAGAAGACAAAATCCACGCTGGCAAACTTCTTCCCCGTCTCCTTGGATTTCAGATAGAGCTTCACCACCCTCTTGTCACCTGCCAGCAGAAAAACAGTGAGCTTCAGCGCTTTCTAACAAGCTTTTAAAAGAGTGTGCGTGCGTCACCTTACCCTGGTTGCGTGTGATGGGAGCGATCTCCCGCGCGGAGGGGGACAGGCAGTAGATGCGTCCCCCCATGATGTGTCCCTCCGTCTCAGTGTAGTCCTCAAACGAACAGTTGACGCCAGCAGCCAGACTGGGGACGTTCTGAGCCTGGAGAACCAGCTGTAGGAACGAACACAGATCAGGAGACAAGAACAGATTTTCAATTTTAACGTGCATTATTGGCATGACACACACTGAACATTTGTACAAAAGACACCTGGGCTTTCATTTCCAGTTACTATCAGGATATTTTTAGCCGTAATGCGTCTCCAGTGCAGTCAGACAGAGATCTGATCACAATTTACTGCGCAAAATTGCAAATCCATATTACATGAAAGCTTACATTGCTGAAACACTTCTATCATTTATTGATAGGTGATTCAAAATGTTACTTTGTGCATTTCGTATCTTTCATTTCTTATCTTGTTAATAGGGATTAGAAGAGAAGAAGTGGGGAGAAAGAGAAATTCGAGATTCCAAGTGTAATCCAGTCACTAAAATCATATTGATAAATAATTTTAAAATAAATTAAAATATTTTATATTTTTTTCTTTTATTTTCGGTTTAAAAGCTAAATCTAAATCAATAAAAAAATGTTTTTATATATTTTTTAAAAAGGTTGATTTATATAGAAGCTTGTTTCCGCCACAGAATAAAACATTTTAAAATATAATTGCGACATTTTATCTCACAATTGCAATTCTGAGTATTACGAGTATAAATCGTGCAATTTCTCAGAATAGCGAGATATAAAGTCAGAATTGTGATTTAAAGTCACAATTGTGATATAAAGTCAGAATTGCGAGATATAAACTAGAAATTACGAGAAAAAAAGTACATTTCTAAGGAAAAAATCCTTTTATCTCACAATGTGACTTAATAACATGCAATTGCAACTTTATATCACACAATTCTTACTTTATAACACAATTGTGACTATATTATGCAATTCTGAAAAAAAAAAAGATTTAAACTCGGAACAGTGAGAAAAAAAGTCAGAATTGTGAGATAAAAAAGTCGCAATTACTCTTTATTCTGTGGCGGAAACAAGCTTCCATAGATTTAATTAGGTGAGCAAAAACCAAGAGCAAAGTGTCAGCTGTCGTCTTTTATGTTGTAAAAGGCCAATAAAACAAACAAGGTAAGAAAAAAAAGCCTTATTAATATTACATATGTAGCTGAATGTGCATAACCTAAACCACCAATGGGTTTTCAATTCTGATCACAATAAAGAGATTTCATTCACAAACACACACACTTGCCTGAACTTCAGACATGGTGACTGAAATATTGCTGGGCTGGACCGTGAGTCGGACGCACTGCTCCAGTCTGGAGGCGAAGCGTTGGGGCTCATCAGCTCTCTCACAGCGGTCCTTACGTGAACATCTAAACACAGATATTACTCAGCAGGAGGGACAACGCCATTACTATCATTCTCTGAGAATAATCAATTAGGGGGATCAAGTGCAAACTTTATTAATAAGCTGGTTAGATGTGTTGTGTGAAGAGGAATGACACCCGCCATCTTGTGGCATCTATGTATTTATGATGTCATGCATAGTGTCAACAAAGCAATTAGCTTTATATTAAAACCAAACCGTCTACAGCATGTCCCCATTCATATAGCCATGTAAACGTGTGTGTATGTGTGTGCGAGCAGCTGTGGAGTCAGGAGGTGAAGATACTCACACACTGTGCAGGACACACCAGCCGCAGTGGGGATCACCAGACGCCAGACACTCGCTACAGCTGCTGTACTGCTCACAGCTCTCCACCGGCACACGGCTCACCTACAGAAACACGAGCCTCGAAATTAACTCTCAAAATAACACTTCTTTGTATTTCAACACGTATTTTTATTTCCAGTTGAAGTTAGAAAATAGTTCCATCTAACAAAAAAATCTCACTTTCCCCACACAGTATCAGTTAGCTGTGTAATGAGCCATTAGCTTAGCATTATGCTAACGCTACAGTCTGACTGGAATCAGCTCTAAGTGTCCTGTGAGAAATGTTCAAGTTAAGCTCATTTGACAGCATTCATTACATAATTTTATATACCACATAAATTCTTTGACAAATTTCATCCCCCATTTTAAAAACAGAAGGGAAAGAGGAATGTAAACCAATAGCATTAGCGTCTAGAGCAGTTAAAGTTGAGTTCTGGTCTGTATATTAGTGCACATTTATAGATGCAGTTTAGTTTTGGTTGTAGGAAACTACTTTTGTTTTTGGCAGACGCTTTTATCCAAAGTGGCTTACTTTGAATTCAAGGTAGGCTACATACATTTTATCATGTTCATGGAGGAACGGAACCCACAATTACGGCATTGCAAGACAGATGGAAATATCAAAATGATCAACCTGCTTGATGCTTTCAGAGTGCTTTGTGAAATCTGAGCACTGCGGCCCAAAACAGGTTGCCACATTCACCATCACTGTCAGCAGTTCAACAAACAAATACTCATTCACACAGGCGTCTTGCATATTACAAACGTCCAACATAGATAACAGCTTGCTGAAACTCGCTGAGAAATATTGGGAGCCACCTACACATGTCTACTTTCATATAGTTTCATTCAGCCATCATAATGTCTGACTGGCAATCGATCGGCTCTCAGGAGACTGGCTCCATTCCAAATCTAGACGGCTCCCTACCTAGACAGCATTTTTATTTATATAGGCATCATATGATGCTTGCAACAAGCTCAAATAAAGTTCAAAGTGGTGGAGAATATTTTAAACGCAAAATGCTGGGTTTTCATTGTGATTTTTGATATTGTAGGCCTAGTACAAAAGGACAGAAGGATTAAAAGGAGAAAAAAAGACAAAGAAAATGGCAAACGACAGAGTACTAATGCAACAGTTTGACATATTAAATACAAAATGTTGTGGTTCTGGCTTTTTGGTCCTGCCATAAAAGAATGAGAGATTGCAGTTCTTTGTGGTAGGGAGTGTTCGTCTGGAGCATTTCAATTAAGCCGATTTTCCAATCGGAGAGTTGAGTATTGTGTCCTACCTATGCTCTTTGTTTAAACGTCAGGGTTGGAGACTATTATACAGCAGCCATTCATACGAAAGAGAGAGAGAGCTCTCATCCCGCTCTATTTAAACGGCTGAAAGAGAAACCATTCATCTCTCCACAAGAGGAGGAGAAGCAAGGGGTGTATTAAATATAAATCTGTAAAATGAGGCACGCGGCATTTGGGTCACAATGGAAAATTATCTCAATCAGAGAGCGTAGCAACATTCGGTTGTGTTCGAACTCAGTGGGTCTGAGATTAGCCTGGACCCCCCATAAGTTGAATTATTGCCATGACATATGTTTGTTTTTTCAATAAAATAAAGTAAAAATAAAGAAATATATATATATGTGTGTGTATATATATATATATATATATATATATTTTTTTTTTTACTATACACCTATATATATACATAAAATATTAAATATTAAAATATATAAAAAAATAAAGATTAATATAATAAATCTAAAATAAAGTGTTTAATAAATGTAAAAATATTGAACTACTAAATAAAATAAAATACATAATAACAAAACATACATTACTAAATATAAAATAATTTAAAAAGAAGAAAATAAAACATTGATTGAATATAAAATAAATGTCACAGCATAGAAATCAGAATATAAAAATATATAAAATTGTATTGAGTGCCATGACAATGTTTGTTTTTCAATAAAATAAAATTAATAAAATAATAATAACAAAATGTATTTTTTAAATATTAAAATAAATATACAAACAAAATAATGATTAATATAATACATATAAAATAAAGTGTTTGATGAATATACAAATATTGAACTACTAAATAAAATAAAATAAAATACATAATATAGAACAAAACATTTGACTAAATATAAAATAATGTAAAAAGAAGAAAATAAAAAAATAAAAAAAATTTGATTGAATATAAAATGAATATCACAGTATAGAAATCAAAATATAAAAATTTATAAGAATAAAAAAAATGCCACTACTGAACGCTGACTGCAATTCCTCACGCCTCATTCCTGATCCCTGTCAGACTTCGAACGCTGTGCACATATAATTGAGGATGGTGTGTTTTCTTTATTCTGTGTGAGGTTTGGACGAACCCACCGCATGTAATTGCGCCATCTGTGCAATTTGGGCCAAAAATTGGTCATGCTCTAAAGGAGGCTGTGATGATCGATGGCTTATTTTTTCATCCCCAAAACACACACACACCTGAGAGAGAAAGTGCACATTTTCCATGAACACGCAGTACAAATGAATAGGTCAATCTTTTGCCCCTCCCCCCCTTAAAATGACACTAATTTAGAAAGAGCAAACTTTCTAGACTAGGAGGCCTTTTCTTTCTTTTAACGCCCCCCTTCTAAGCCCTCCCTGTTCATCTATCTTCAATTTGGCCTTGCACAAAAGAAGAAATGGCAGATGAAACCATAGATCATGGCCAGGAAGCCAGACACAGCCCAGAGGGAGAGGATGAATGGGGGAAAAAAGAAAGAGAATGAGAGAAGAGAGAGATTCCATGCGGCCAAACCCATTTGCAGGTTGTCTCTTGGTACACGGTGACAGTACTTGTTGCTCCAGATCCACATTAAGCCCAAGTTCTGCTAATACAGGTTCCATTTCTTAAAGTACATCTCCCACACCAAACATAAATTATGTATCGCCATGAAACCGATGAAAGCCCTGTGGGGTAAATGTCCATGGTTAATCTGAGTCAGGGTGAGAAAGTCCCAACACTGTTTCGATGAAAAACAGCATCCTGGGATGCAACATCTGTGGTCATATAACTGACGGGACACACTAGCTTAGAAATTATGGCAAATCAGTAAAACCAAAACTTTCAAAATATTCACACCTGTGACTATAAATCAACTGAAAACTTAGTAGTATGTCAAATTACTGCTGCTTAGCAGCTGTAAACAATCTACAGTTCGACTGATAGAAATACTTAATATTTAAAGGGATTCTCCACCATTTTTTCATATTAAACTATGTTATTCCCTTAACTAAGACGAGTTGATACATACCTCTGTCGTCTCAGTGCATGCGCTAAATCGCTCTGGCGCGAGAGACACTTTGATAGCACTTAAAGGGATAGTTCACTTTGAAATTAATTTTTGGTATGTTTTAGTTTACCTCAAGGGCATCCAAGATGTAGGTGTCTGTGTTTCCGCAGTATTTTCTGCACATGCTCTATAGAGAAATCGAGACATGGGTGTTCAAATCTGTCCATTTCTCTCTCTCTCTGACGATTTCCTATTCTCCTTTCACTCTCTTCATCAATAGAGTGGCAAAAGACCCACAAAATAATTGTTTTATTACATCAGACATACTTTCCAAAGCACTAACTTGACAGTATAATCAACAGTTTGTCTAATTAGCACAGTATGCTGACATTCAGACTCCGCCCCCTCTGGAGGAACCACATCATATTTGTCAACGACTTAAACAGATATAATCCACAGCTCCTACTTTAAGATCAATTTTGATTACATGCTTAAATTACTCTATATTTAGTTTTAAATGGTAGCTATATAAAGCAGCCTCCCTGTTAACATGATAAACAAGAAATAAAACATAATTAATGTGCAGTATTTGTGTCACTTCATTTTCCAATCTCTTTATTTTACCGCCTATAAATGTCTGTCAAATGCTAATGCAAACTCGAAATTCCATCCATGTCTCTCACAGGGCAAATATGCGAGAAGAAACGGCCTTCACGGTGCAGTGTGTTATTGAACGCAGGCGCTCACTGCTACACGTCGGTCGAGTCTCCAGCTACGAGCTCAATAAACCTCCTGCTTTATCAATACCAGCACACATTCAAGGATTTGTGTGTGTGTGTGCAATGTGCATGGTTTATGGATATCACCATGGCAACATCTGGCATCTGGAATGGCTCACTTGGTCACTATGTCACGTCTGGACGATCTCCTCAGTAAAATCACGGTGAGAAGGGAAAAAAGAACAAATTAAGGGTTGCAAAATGACGGAATGAGTAAAAAAAGAGCATAGCAGAGAGGAAAAGCTAGCAAAAGAATGAAAATTATGTCATAAATAGCTTCATCCAGCTGTGAGGTGAACTGTGATTTGGGTTTAATTGCTGTAAGTGTCTTTCCGTGTGGTTGTGTTTACACTACCAGTCAAAATCTGGACACACTTCAAATTCAAAGTGCCCAACACTTCTCACAGCATATGTATTATAATAATAAGTGTATGTTTGTGTATACTGTAAAACAGCACCGGTCAAGCGTTTGGACACATTACTACTTTTAATGTTTTTAAAAGAATTCTTCATTTATTTGATCAGTAATATTGTAAAATATTATTACAATTTCAAATAACGGATTTCTATTTGAATATACTTTAAAATGTCATTTATGAAAAGCTGAATTTTCAGCATCATTACTCTAGTCTTCGGTGTCACATGATCATTCAGAAATCATTTATATGCTAATTTATTATCAATGTTTGTTTTGTTTTTTGGGGAACCTGTGATATTTTTTTTCAGGATTCATTGATAAATAAAACGTTAAAAAGAACAGCATTTTTCAAAAAATAAATCTTTTCTAACAATATTGTCTATAATATCACTTTTTAGCAGTTTAATAAATCCTTGCTGAATAAAAGTATTAATTTCATAAAGAAAAAAAATGACAGACCCCAAATGTTTGAACGGTAGTGTATATCGTTACAAAAGATAAATGCTGTTCTTTTTTTAAAAACTTTTTTATTCATCATTCATTAAAAAAAAAAATTATATATATAAAAAAATATTTTATTATAAAAAATAATATATAAAAAAAAATATTAAGCAATGCAACTGTTTCCAACATTGATAATAAATCAGCATACTAGAATGATTTCTGAAGGATCATGTGACACTGAAAACTGGAGTAAAGATGCTGAAAATTCATCACAGAAATAAAATATATTTTAAAGTATATTAAAATAGAAAACTACTTTAAATTGTAATATTTCACAATATTACTGTTTTTTCCCCTCTATTTTTGACTTGATTAGCATAAGAGACCAACAAATTACAAAAAGTAATGTGTCCAAACCTTGGAAATGTTATAAGATTTAAAACAAAGTGTGTCTAAACTTGTGACTGATATCATACTGTAACTGTACTTCTACTTGAACACACACACACATAGTGTGAACTGAAGACCTGGCAGTTTCTCCTTCCATCTTGTCACGTTGCCTATATTAAGACGTCCGCCACACAAATCAGATTACAGCCAGCTGATACTTCCTCTCGGCCGTCTGATAGAGGAGCACAGAAGAACACTGACCTTCAGAGAGAGAGTCGTGTCGAGTTTCCTCACTGTAGTGTGTTACACAGAAGCCACGAGGTGCAGCAATGTGAGGAAACAATACAAGCACTGTCGTTCTGATCAAAAGCTTCTATCAGAGGGAGTGATACGCATGTACAAATATACACATGCTTTCAAGCCCCATTATGCTCCCACAGCGGACACACACTGGGCATTATACTTGGTGATGGAGCCAAATGCCGATGTTGAAAGTCGGTCAGTCTCACAGAAACATCCAGGTCATATTTCACCCCAAAATAAAGACCGACATCAATAAATGAATATTTGAAATACAATTGTAGTTAAAAAATATATATATAGTCCATTTACATGGCAATTGTGCACATTTAAGCATAAAATGAAAGGTAGTTTATTACTACAACTGTTGTCAAAAATATTGATATGTGGATATGTATCGAGAGCTCTTAAAGTGACAGCAGTCTAATAAACCTGCAGTTGTCTGTCATGTAATCAAAGAGCAAAAAAACTAAATCACTCGCTGCTCTTAACTGAGCAACTTTTGTAACTTTACTAGTAAGCACTAATCTTAATATTTACAATAAAATAACACTGGATAGTCTTCACATTTGATTACTTTAATTTCTTATTACTGACTGTTTACTTGCTTTTTTTTTGGTGTAATTTTAGTTCAACAATTCAAATAAAGCCTTCCTGTTCTGTGTGTAAGCTATTACAACCAAATTACCCAAATGATATATTAAAAATATGAGATATCAAATTATCTGTCTGGAGATGTGTGTGCCAGTTTGTGGTGTCGAAAATGTTATTGAATATTGATATTTTCCAAGGCATCGCATCGGAGTTGGACATTTCCTTTATTGAGACAACATTATCTATAATAATACAATCCTGTTTATATGTTTATATGTGTGTATATACGTATTAGGGGCAGTGTTGGGAGTAACGCATTACAAAAGTAATACATTACTGTAACATATTACTTTTTGCTGTAACGCAGTAGTGTAAGGCATTACTAATCAATTTTCAGTAATATTTTACTCGTTACATTTCAGTGAGGCTTGTATTACAGTTGTATTACAGTGTATTGTCTGCTTTTACTTCTTAAAGGCAACAGACTATGTGAAAGTTTTAAAGCAGTCTTTTAGTGCCAGTTCAGAGCGGTCGCGTCTGTAACATTGTTTTTTCCTCATAAATGCAAACACGAAAACTAAAATAAAATGAATATTTTAAGTTCTATGGAGACTGGAGAGCCAACCCTTCCTCATCCGATTTGCGCAGTGTAATTAACAGAATTACAAAAAATATATTTTGTCACCTATTTTTTTGTCACGCATGAATGTGTCTTTTCCCTAATATTAAAAATAAAACATAGACTGATATTTTTCTAATGTCTGGAGTCCTTTAAGGAAGTAGCCTATATACGTTTCAATACATGTATTTTCTGAAAATTTTTATTTCAAGTTTTGACTGCAAATGTCATGTCCATAATGCTGGACTTACCCAATTTTCAATAATTTATCCTCAACTAGTTTTGTGGTTAACTTCAAATGTTAACTTCAAATAATACTAATAGCCTAATTTAAAGATAAGGCAGCATTGGATATGGACGGTAAGGAGAATAACGCTGGAGTTGGAAGAGGTGTGTCGCGATTCTGTAGGTTCGTGGATCTGAGTCGTGTGGCGAATTACGATTTCGGTTTCATATTGCATATCGTTACAGCCCAAAAGTTAAGTTCTACTTAGTTATTTTGGTGAAAGTAACTCAAAAGTAATACATGAGTAATGTAACGCATTACAATTCTGAGACAGTAATATTGTAAGGTAATGAATTACTTTTAAATAACAGTAACAAGTAATACCTAATGTATTACAGTTTGGAAGTAACTTGCACAACACTGATTAGGGGTGGCACGGTACATGAAAAAACACCCGAACCGTTCGGTTCGCTTGTCTCGGTTCGGAGCGCGTGTGCGTCTCACGGTTCGACGCATGCGCAATGTAACCTTGTGCCCGTATGTGACGTGTGTTTTCTTTTCGCGCGACATAAACTTGTTCGACTTGGACCGGCGCTGCACAGAGCGATCGGTGAATAACATCAATCTAGCGCGAGTCGGCTCCGTATGCATTCATCACTTTCGCGGTATTTGATGTCATTACCGATCGCTCTGTGCAGCGCCGGTTCAAGTTAATAAACAAGCCAGTAAAAGTGGAGTATGGAGCGCTGCAGGTCACGGCACGCGGAGAAATGGCAAGTGGGAGAGATGAGGGAGTTGGAGGACGCGCCAGCGTCGTATAAGTCTATGGTATAAGTCCGGTGTGTGGGAACATTTTGGATTTCATGTTATGATATTTTAATTTAACTACAGTGGCACTTTATGTGTAGATAAGAGCTTCAGTCATACGTTTCCAAATACTGCACTTTAATTTTAAGTGGAAAAAAGTACCCTCACATTTTGGGAATAGAAGCATTGTTGATACTGTTTTTGTGTTGAGGTTGAATTTCAATTTCACTTTATGTTTATGGCCTTTGCTATTGCTATAGCTTAATTATCTATAGGCAATGAGGTTTCATGTATATTGACATTTAAAAGACAGTGTTTTAAGAGTTCCTCTCTTTTTCTTTTAAAAGATAGAATTTTGGTAAGAGCTACAAAAGTTAGCAGTTGATACATGAAAGTTAATTTCTTTGTGTAAATAAGATTTATGTGATAAAAATGCACAAGTTCTTGTAGAGATAGTGATACACATTCTCCTTTTTTTGCCAAATAAACAAAAAGCATGTCAATTTCTTCTCTCTTGCTGTATCTAAATCTCACCTAGCTTTCCTCTGAGATAGTCCCAAAATGTGCTTAAAGTCAAAGAGTCAAATTCAGTTTGTGCATGATTGCATGAATATAATATATATTTTTTTAATACTGTATCCTAAAGTGTGGATAATTAAGCTATATATCACATGCTGAAGTACATTTCTGGAGTGTTAAAGATTAAAAGAAAAAATAACAAGAACCGTACAGAACCGAAAACCGTGACCCTAAAACCGTGATACAAACCGAACCGTGGGTTTTGTGAACCGTGCCACCCCTAATACGTATATATATATATATATATATATATATATATATATATATATATATATATATATATATATATAATATTCTGTGATTATAGTAAATATTCTTCCTCATTACTTGCATTACAATGGTGAGATTTTTGAGGTTGAATGCGCTTCAAAATCTATTGTCAAAATGCAAATAAAAAAACAAACCAAATCATTTTCTTGAAGTCCAAAAATAATTTCATATTTCTTTCTTTTCAATTTGATGTGATATATGAGGTGGCCACGTTCTTGACAGGTTTCATGAGTCACCCAAAAAGCATAAACAATATCTCCCCAAACTACATGAGCAATATACCAAACTGACAAATCCATTGATGGGCTTTTTCTTTCTTTTTTTCCAGAAATTCCTCCAAGCCTCAGATAAACATTGTAAAGTTTATCGTCCGAACGGCAGCGAGCGCTGTTTAAATCAAGCTAGCGCTAATCGAAGTTTCTTCTCGCTTATTATGGGACAGCTTTATGTCTTCCCGCGGACCCCAGAGCGGAGGAAAGGGATGCGGGGCTATCAGCAACTTTTAATTAAGTGGGTGTGAATATGGGAAATGGAAAATTGTTCTGTCAACCCCACGAAATGGAGTTTTTGATGTTTGAGGCACAACATGCGCCTCCGCCTGTCGTTTCTATTATCCAATGAAGAGATACAAATGGAGAAAGAGGAAAAAAAATGTAAGGAGCAAAGGGGGAGGTGGACGTGAACAACATACGGCCCATCTTCCTCCAGATCAGCGAGAAAATGGGGAAAGAAACGGCAATATCAGTGAACATTGGTCTCTTCTGTAATGCGGTGTGATATCTCAGTAAGCCTGAGGTACGGAAGTCAACATATTAAAATGTGGGGCGGATCTGAACACCGGATTACGGTGTGATTGCGTTTACGGAAAATTTCTGTTCGCTAAATTCAAAGGGGAACAATAACATCTCTGGCTTTCACGAAAGAACACCGCTCGTCTTGCGTCCGACTCCTCAAACATAATAAAACCTGGAGGAAGAAATCCGTGACTCAGGCTGGAGAAGCGACGGAGGCTTGTTAGCCGCTGCTGTTTACAAGAGAGATGGCGAGATGCCTCGGATTACGATAAACAGGGAGAGAAGTGAATGTGGGGAGAGAAAAATTAATGAAAGATGGCTTCAAGGAAGCCGGAGTGATCCAATCACAATCTATCTCCCACGACCGCTGTCAGTTCTCAAAGAGGCGGCAATATCTCAGCGAGACGGAGCGAGGGATAGAGAGAGAGAGAGAGGACCCGCTATTTGAAAGAAAATGACCCCTGGGGCATCTCTCCCATTGACTCCTTCCTCCATAGGAGGAGGGCCACTTAAAAGAGAGGGGAGAAAGAAAAGAAAAAAGATAGATGAAGGAAAGAAGACAGAACAAATTGCTTCAAACCAATTAATTTCCACTTCTCTCTTTTGCTCGGTCCTCTGGGTCTTGGTGTGCAGCGACTACAGACTGAGAGAGAGAGCGGCCTGAGTGTGAAACTCATTCACCTCATCTCGTACGTCTAACCAACTCCTGCAGGTGGACACAATAAACCAGCAACACATTTGTGGCTAAACTTTACAGATGCAGTAAAGATAATAAATGCAAATGACAACCGTGACAAAATATAGTAAGAAACAACGCAGGATAAGGCTTGATTTGATCCATTAGGCTTTGATTGTGAAAAGTGGACCATGAAATTGTTTATTTAGGATTAAAGTAAACAATAACTCCGCACACGAGAAGATGCTCCTACAAAAATTTAATGGTTGCTCACCGCGTGTACATGTAACGTTTCGGGCCACAAGCCCTTCATCAGACATAAACAAGTGGGGAGACACACCTCCATATATACAGCCATGCGTGGTCACATGATCACATACATCCAATCAAGTGAATGGACAATTACCTCACAGAAAAAAAAAACTGATAAAAACATGCAAAAGGCATATACCAACATTAAAGGGTTAGTTCACCCAAAAATGAAAATTCTGTCACTATTTACTCACCCTCATGTTGTTCCAACCCCGTAAGACCTTCGGTTATCTTCGAAACACAAATTAAGATATTAAGATCACTCCTGTATACTAGTCCATAGGCTTCTTGAGGGAATGACAATTGATGGCCTCGAAAAGTCATTAAAGACATCGTTAAAATTGTCTAAGTGACTACAGGGGCTCAATCTTAAGTTTATCAAACGACGAGAACACTTTTGTGCGCAAAAAACAACAAAAATAACGACTTTATTTCAACTATTCGTTTATTTCTCTCTCTGCCTCGATCACACACATGACCAGCGTCAGCCAATAGTGAGCCTTCATGTGACGTAGCTCTACGCAATCACACTACGTTAACTGACTACAGGCCCATGGAGAAGGAAGTAAATATTTGAAATAAAGTAGTTATTTTTGTTTGTTTTGGCGCACAAAAAGTATTTTCGTCGTTTGATAAACTTAAGATTGAGCCACTGTAGTCACTTGGACTATTTTAATGATGTCTTTGATGACTTTTAGATGCCAGCAAGTGTCATTCCCTCAAGAAGCCTATGGACTAGTATGCAGGAGCGATCTTAATATCTTAAATATCTTAATTTGTGTCCCGAAGATGAACGAAGGTCTTACGGGGTTGGAACAACATGAGGGTGAGTAAATACTGACAGAATTTTAATTTTTGGGTGAACTAACCCTTTAATAATACACAACATGTATAATACAAAACATTCTGTTAGAAATATATCATATAGCTAAAAAGAGGGGGCCTGCAGTGAAAAGTGTCTCTACCACTGTACACTTATGATAGCTGAGCAAACTGCTCAGCTATCGTACAGTGGTAGATATATATATATATATATATATATATATATATATATATATATATATATATATATACAGTGCCCTCCACAATTATTGGCACCCCTGTTTAAGATGTGGTCGAGGACTTTTAAAAATTCTCCCTTTTTTTTAAACAACATAGAATCCAAATGCAAAAAAAGAGAAAAATCCAACCTTTTATTTAAGTGCATTACTTTGGTGGTAAATTTTTTTTTAAAAATTTAAAAAAATAAAAACTTCAAATCATGTGTCCCACAATTATTGGCACCCCTGATGTTAATACTTTGTACAACCCCCTTTTGCCAACAAGACAGCACTTAATCTCCTCCTATAACATTTCACAAGATTGAAGAACACAGAGAGAGGGATCTTTGACCATTCTTCTTTGCAAAATCTTTCTAGATCATCCAGTATCCTGGGCCCTCTCTTGTGCACTCTCCTCTTTAGCTCACCCCACAGGTTTTCGATTGGATTGAGGTCTGGGGACTGAGATGGCCATGGGAGGACCTTGAGTTTGTGACTGAACCATTTTTGTGTAGATTTTGCCACACGTTTTGGATCATTATCCTGCTGAAAGACCCAATGACGACCCATCTTCAGCTTTCTGGCAGAGGCCATCAGGTTTTTATTTAAAATGTCCTGGTAGTTCAAAGCGTTCATAATGCCATGCACCCTAACAAGGTTCCCAGGGCCTTTGGAAGAGAAACAGGCCCACAGCATCACAGATCCTCCACCATACTTCACGGTGGGCATGAGGTACTTTTCGGCATACACATCTTTTGTTTTACACCAGATCCACTTAGAGTGTTTGTTGCCAAAAAGCTCAATCTTAGTCTCATCCGACCAAAGCACACGATCCCAGATGAAGTCCCAGTGCCGCTTGGCAAACTCCAGACGTTTACGTTTGTCAGTGTTAGAGAGAAAAGGCTTTTTCCTAGCATGCCTCCCAAACATCTTGTTGGCATGTAGAGAGCGTCTGATGGTTGTTTTCGGAGATTTTGTGACCCCAAGATGCCACTATTTGATGCAATTCTGTGACAGTGAGCTTAGGACTTTTTTTTTACTTTTCTTAGCATCCTCCTCACAGTGCGTTGTGGCAAGATAAACTTGGGACCTCTTTCAGCCTTGTTTGTCACTGTTCCTGTTGTTTTAAACTTCTTAATGATTCCTCTAACTTTAGATATGGGCAATATAAGGTGAGTGGCTATTTTCTTGTAGCCATTGCCTGACTTATAAAGGTCATCACACATCTGCCTTACTTGAATGGTGTGTTCTCTTGTCTTTGCCATGTTGACAAATGGGTAAGAGAATTAGGCCTCTGTGTCATGTCATATTTATACCCCAGGGAAATAGGAAGTCATGAATTACTAATTAAAAGTTCCTAGATATCCTGACCAACATTAGCAACTACAGAAAATATATATATATTTTTTTTAAATCAATTACATTTTTTAGCGGAATTGTTAGGGGTGCCAATAATTGTGGGACACAGGATTTGAAGTTTTTATTTTTCTAAATTTTTACATTTTTTTTTACCACCAAAGTAATGTACTTAAATAAAAGGTTGGATTTTTCTCTTTTTTTGCATTTGGGTTCTATGTTGTTTAAAAAAAAGGGAGAATTTTTAAAAGTCCTCAACCACATCTTAAACAGGGGTGCCAATAATTGTGGAGGGCACTGTATATATAAACCCTAAGAAACGCAAGTAACATACCGAATTAAACATTATATTTTGAAGTACAAAGAATAAAATATTATCTTAGTAATAGTAAAATATTAGTATATATAGTAGAATAGTATAATATAATAACAGTATAATAAAGTAACTATAATATAATAGTAAATCAAAGCTTGTCTGTATGCTTTCCTTCCATAGCAGTGATCTGACCCTAAGGGTTTTACATTTTCACCCGCACGCTGACCACAGCAACCCCGCTCTCATCTCAAATGGCTCTCACCCGCCAGAGAGGCAGTTCATCACCCCGTGTGGCCACTGCTAGTGTTATGTGCACAACTTCCTGTAAGAGAAGCACTTCCTCCCCCTCGTTTGTATAATAGTTCAAATATTCGTTCTCCATAAAACCTTCTTTCACAACAAGGCCATTTACAGCTGCACTTAAATCAATATCAGTCCGAGCGCAGAGCGAATGCACACAGCTCCATTTAAAGAACGTTAGCCTAACGCTCCTCGCGCTAAGTTAATGTGTTGAAGGGTTATCAAGCCCGCCCTCTCAACATGCAATCTACACACCGTCCGTATCAGAGGCACTCATGCAGAAACCATCTACACCAATTACAGAACCTTTTCCATCTGAAGACGTGGATACATTAAAAACAATTATCGCCAAGCGCTGATGGATCGCAGTGTTGGAGCAGCTAACGTGTTTTTATACGTCTAGGCTGTAGGTGTGTGCGTGTTGGGAACCATTACGGTAATCACATTCAAAATCATCTAACATCGTCAGTCAAGTTCTAGTCTAAATCTCTCTATTGCAACTGTACGAAATAGTAAAAGACTCCGGATCTTAAACCTAAGGGTCTCGATGAGGTTAAAGGTCAGCAGTTGGGCTTGGTTTGTAAATTACAGAGCAGATTTTACAGATTTTCTCCCTGTCTGTTATTTCTGGTCTACATTTGAATGTCTAGCAAGAGGAGGCATCCCAAAAATGAGTTATTGGGAAATGAATATTAACACTTTCTATGAAGCCTGTGTATATATTACATTGTAAATGTATTCTTAATGCATCCATGATGCCCTTCGAATCAGTTCTTGTGAATAATTAAAAGCAGTTATTATACATTATAACACTTACCTATTCATGGAGCCATCTAGAGCATAATGTACGATCGACAATCACGTTTTATAATGCATTAGACCCTTTAAAGGTGTAGCCATGAATAGGTAAGTATTTTAAACTGTCGCTTCAATTATTTGTGACAAAATATGACTACAATATGCATTTATAAAGAGCACAGTGACCTATTTACCCCACAAATAAACAAGAAAATGTCTATTTTAAGACCAATATATTGATCTGTTTAAATTATTTTGACATGACATCACTTTCAATGCAGGCTACATACTGTAATGCATTGGGACTTTAATTGTATTTTTATTATTATTCTCATTAATGTAACACATCCAGTCCGGATTGGATTTATTATATAAACTGAAATCAGCATAAAGGAAGGACAAACAAATACTACCATTAAGTATAACTATTTAAGTAATAAAACAATTATAGTGATATTTTAATAATTTATGTAATAAACTAGTAGTATGTTTTTCTTTTTTTTTATTCTCAAAATAGTAGTAATAACAACTTTTTTTGCAATTTCATAATAAAAATACAGTATTTATGGCACTACAGTCCTGCAAATATATTTTTTTATTGTTTTTTTTTTCATTGCATTGCAGTAATGATTGACAATGGGATTTATGCACAGCTCCACTACTTTCTGAACTTCAGCCAGCTCCTTTGTTTCCTGTCCGCCGTTATTGGACAAACAGATTAATCCAAGTGTGCCTGACCTCAGTAGTCACAACAACAATAAATCAGTTTGTCCAATAATGGCGGACAGGAAACAAAGGAACTGGCTGAAGTTCAGGAAGTAGTGCAGCTGTGCATAAAGCCAATGAAAATAATAATTTAAAAAAATGATTTAGTCATTTTGCCAAAATCTCATGTTATTACTGTTATGGCTATGACTTGACGACAAATAGACTGACAAATGTGAAGACACTCCTCAAAAACGAAACATCTTTATATAGTAAAGTGTTAAATAGTATAGTGTTTGTTGGTTAAAAAAATGAAGTACTTATTCAAACAACCAGTTCATTATTTACCATTGAATTGCAAACAAGCACAGATAGCTTCAAATTGCTTCATAATGCATTCAAATATCTTTCTTCGCACAACACAGGTTTCACACAAAGTGTAGTGAGGGTGCTTCCGGCTCTCTCTCATCTAGTGTACCATGAATACCTGTGGGTTGTTGGTGCAGAGAGAACAACTTAGCAAGAGCCATCTTCATCCCATCAACATGAATTTCCATGCCATCTGTTTCCATTCTAAAAGCTCTCTTACATTTTTCTCCGCATGAACATGTGAATAACATGTTACATTATTTAAATGCTTGCAATGATTCTTTCACATGGATTTCCTTTTAATCTGTGACATTAAATGGTAGAATAAATGCTTTCATGCCTGGATTTGATCAGCTGATGCTGTGCTCTAATCAGAGGCGGTGTGGGCCAGCCGAGTGTGAATGGGGTTACGGTGATGAAGGAAATGCCCTTAAATGAGAGGAAGACAGGAAGCACTCCAATCAGCCCTTAGTGAGGAGAACATGAAAGCACAAAGAAAGAGGCGAGAGGAAAACAAAGGAAGGAGCGAGACGGAAGGAGAAAAAGAGGAGAGAGAGAATTCTCCAGCCTTCGGTCTGAGTGAAAATGGGGGAACGGTGGGGGTGACGGAGGGTTTGGACGCTTTCTTTTCCATCAAAAAAGATCAGAGAAGCCCTTCCTCAATTTTCTCTGATAAGTGGTGAATTACCAGAGGCGCCGCCGCGTGTGTGTGTGTGTGTGTGTGGAAAAGTGGGAAGGGGGCCGACACAGTGTCGAATATCACGTGCAGACAATCAGGAGACGTTCCGGGTCTCTCTTTTTCACACATGCTCACACACATACACAGTCTAACGAATTCACCATGTGAGTCTGTGCAGAATAAAAAAAAACAGCACATTGAATAATACACATTCTGAACAGTTTTTGTTTTTAAATAGCATCTTTAAATACAGCGAATTAAAATTGAAGTCGAACTCCGCTATTGTATACACTTATCAATCAAAGTTTGGACACCTTTTATCTGAAAAAAACATATTACCATTCTGGTAAAGTCGGGATGAAATCAAAATTGACCCCATTTACTTTGTTAGCGCACATTTCTATTCTTGTGGTGAAAAAAAAAAGCATCGGTGCAAATTAATTCACACACACACACACACACAAAAAAAATTATATTTGTTATCTAATCAAAATCTGAAAATGTTCTTGCCCTCAGGAATGGCCATCCTTCCCTGATGACGTCAGTTTGACGGCTTGGTTAGACAGTGATCTGAATGGAACGACTCCTTTTCTAGATCCATATCCAGATTCTCATTCAATATTCCGTTTCACTCGTCACAATACTGAGGTAAAGTCTGTCGCAACGTCCGGACTTTAAATGCTTGGAAAATAGTTAGAAGATAAATAAATTGTGCCTACATATACATTTCTTTACAAAAAAAAAATATTAAAATACATTTCTTAATTATTATTATGACTTTTATTCTGATAATGAGAATTTGCTTAATTCAATAAAATGTCTCAAAATAATCATAATTATAAAAAAATAATAATAATAACAAAGGTTGTAAAAATAGGCTACACGTTCGGTTAAAATTCGTGTTAGACAAAATACACACTAACGCTAATTTTAGAGTAAAAAAGCCTATATTGTGTCAAAATAAACTAGTTTTACAACCATTAGTTTGTAAAATCTATAAAAACTAACTTTATTTAAAAATTTAAAAATGTAAAATTAAAAAAAAGATAGGTTGGACCTGATGACAATTTCCAGGATCTCAAAAAGTACAGAACGCTGCTAGCAACTCAAAAGACAACTCAGAGGGTTTGATTCCCAAGAAATGCAGACACTGATCACTGTAGAAAATATTGTTGGTTTAACTTAAAAAATTAAGTAACCTGGCTGCCTTAAAATTTTAAGTTCATTCAAAAGGAAAAATTAAGTTAATACAATGAAGGAGATTGATTTAATCATCAGAAACTCAAAATATTGTGTTAGCTGAACTATATAAATTATTTAAGTTGATTTGACAAAATAAAAAATGTTGTCATTACAAATCATGAAAATATTTTTTTACAGTGATATAATGTAAGCCTTAAAATGCACCATCCAGTGAGTCATTTTGGATAAAAGCGTCAGTCAAATGCATAAATGTAAAAAACCAAGGTAAACAATGGCTACACTGAACTTAAAGGGTTAGTTCACCCAAAAATGAAAATTCTGTCAGTATTTACTCACCCTCATGTTGTTCCAAACCTCTATGTGTCCAAATGTTTTAATCAAACAGATCTCATTCCCCATTGACTTCCATAGTAGGAAATACATACTATAGTAGTCAATGGGGAATGAGATCTGTTTGATTAAAACATTCTTCCAAATATCTTCCTTTGTGTTCAGCAGAACAAATAAACACATAGAGGTTTGGAACAACATGAGGGTGAGTAAATACTGACAGAATTTTCATTTTTGGGTGAACTAACTCTTTAAGAATCTAAATTCTGTGTTATATCAACCAAGTGTTTGGAAAACGTGTCTTCATTTTCATTCTCTGTGTGTTTTCCTTTTCTATTTGGCCTCTTTGGGGACTAATGTGTGTGACCAAACCACACAGCTTGTCCGTTGGGCTCCCCAGAACATTCTAGTCAAATAAAACTCGTGGACCATCACAAACAGCACGCTCCCTGAAGTCTTACCTCTTTCTCTGTGAGCGTGTAGATGTATTGATGGTCAGGGCTGAACAGCATGTCCCTCAAAATTGGTTTCCCTTCGCTGACCACTACGTTCTCATACAGCAGTGCAGGCTGGGTAATGGAGTTCACCAAGATCTGAAAGAAACAAAGAAGATATACGTTGAATATCAAAGATCAAATATACTTTGGCTTTGTGCAGTGTTCTGATATGCGGTTCACTTTGTGCAGCATCCAGGCTTTTAGAAGGTAGAAGAAAATGGATTTATAATGAAAATTGAATGAAAGTTGTTGGTTTGGTGTCTCTCTAAGCTGCATAATATATCCATTAACTCCTCTGCCTTCACAACAATGCCGTAAAAGGGAGTAACAGTGGCCTTGGCCGATGATAAACAAATGCATCTTGGTCAATAGCAATAAACGCAGCATCTCTTTCTGTTTGGCCCACCATGTCATCAGCCAGAACTATACCTTCCTTTAAGTCACCATCCCTGGCCTTATTGATGCAGGGTCAGGGGAGCGTGACCTCAGCATCCCGTGGTGTTTCAGGGCCTAATGATGTGCTCGGCTCCGGTGCCGTGTCCCGCTGATTAATGACCGTCCCCTTCCCCGAGCGCCATGGGAGCGCATTACCTGGGCCCTCCGACACCACCCCATTGCTAATGAAGAGAGCGCCTGCAGCACCGGAGTACACTAGAGCACCGTCCGACCCACTTACAAAAACACAAAAGCTGGTAAAGCAGTTCGCGTTTCCTCAGAAATGACCACAGCACACAGCGAGTGTTCAGCCGCCCACACCTGGGAGTCAGTGTGGCCTATCTGGGTCAAACCCTGCAGCTGCTTCAAGAGAACTAAAATTACATCTACAAACATCTGAAAATAGAGTGATCTTAATCAGCAGTTCTGTTCTTTAACTAAAACCTAAAGCTGTGGCCTCATGTAAACCGCCACATTTATAGAACAACATTTTATATGGGCAAAACAAATCAATTTATATAGTGTTGCGGTGGGGGTAATGCATTAAGCCCCGTTCACACCGCCAGCGACACGCAGTGACAAAACGACATGATCCCATTCATTTCAATGGAGCGCTGGCGACTTCCGGCGACACGTGTCAAGCGACAAAAGTTGAGAAATTTCAACTTTATGCAAATGAGAAGCCATTTTCACGAGCGACAACCAATAGGAAAGAAGACTTTCACTGGAGTTAAAGCGAATCTTGAACGAATGAACAGATCTTTTTCCGATTCATTCAGTCATTTGGTTCATTCAACGAACGAAACGACTTGGAAAAAGATTTGTTCATTTTGATGAACAAGTTGGAACAGGATTGTCACGAACGCGCAACACGTAACAGAGCAAGGCGAGCATTTGAGCTTACAAAACTTAAACTTTGTTATTTATTTATTAAATGAGCGATCGTTTCGCTTAATAAGACCCTTATTCATCGTCTGGAATCGTTTAAAGCCCTTTGAACAGTTTGCAGTTCGTACTGAAAGTGTCGTTTAGACCTTGAACCGTTTGGTTACCAGTAAAGTGCATTATATGGAGAAAAATCCTGGAACGTTTTCATTAAAAACCTTGATTTCTTTTCGACTGAAGAAAGAATGACATGGATATCTTGGATGACATGGGGGTGAGTAAATTATCAGCAAAAGTTTTTTTCAAAAGTGAACTACTCCTTTAATAAACCAAAACACAAATAGTAAAGAATGTTTAAGTAGTGAATAACAAATTACAACTGATATGATTTAAAATCCGTAGATAAATTAGATTTAAAATATTAAATTTTTGGTATGTACAAATGAAATATAAAAAATAAAAGGAGAAAAAAAAATCAAACGAACAAAAAAAAAAATGCATCGGACTTACAGTAACTTCAGGCCTGGAAATATTTACACACATTTTAATTCAAGATTTTCCATGATTGTGGGAACCCAGTATATTGTTGCTCAGTGAGTGATGGAGGCTCAAATAACAGCAAAGCAGTCTGGGATATGGAGTCTGTTGCCCATATTCCCCCCTCCATCACTTCATTAAGCATTACTCCCGCGGGACGCGGTTCATTATGAAGTAGTAGCAGATAACAGCTCAAGGACAGCTCATCCTCTCTGAAACTCTTGCCAAGCAACGCTGAAGTTCCAGCAGTGGGACCGATCCAGAAGAGAGAGAGTAAGGATCTTCCCCTGTGTCCGAGCAGGAGAACGCACAACACGGAGAATGCTTTGAACAGGAATAGGAATCTATGCGAGATTTTTGGACATGCCTAAAACTTGCAGGACAATGCAACTAACAAACTCTCCTGCAAGTTTCCCTGCCATATGAAACTGATTAAATGGGATAAACATATATAATTGTTCTTCAAGGGTGAGCAAGAATTGCCATCTGCATTCCCCGCCCTTTTTTAGAGTCGTGCAGATTGACGTAATTGTGCAATGACTCTTCAAATTGCAGATTCTTGGCAGATGGCCCATCTTCTCCTTAACAGGAAGAAGCATGAAGAGCTAGAGAACTCTGTCTCACACTGCCTTAATAAAGGTGTCAGGAGACATGAAGTTGGAAGGTGAAAAAACAAAAACAAATCCAGATCTCCCCACTGACTTCTGAATCCCAATGCACCTTATAGTCTGGAGTATTATTGCTACTAGATATTATTTTCAGTCACTTCCTGGGTAAGAGAACAAGACTTAACCTTTTGGCATATAAAGTGACATTTCCGAAGGTTATAATGACTTGCAAAGATATATTTACTTGAACAGCCTAAATGATCACAGAAGCGCTATGATAACAATTTACAATACAAATACTATTTTTATTAAAAAATATATCAAATTAAATGATACATTTTAAAATATATATATATAATTTAATACTTATAACTTCATCATATTATTTAATTTATTGATGTATATTTAATAAAAAACTAAAAAAAACTAAAATGTATGGTTGCTAATTAATTGATACAGTGCGTTGGCTCAATTTACTGCAAGTTATTTCAACAAATACATATAAGTTGAGTTAACTTAACTCCTAATGTTGGCTAAACTTAACTGAATCAATGCAACAAGATGACTTAACCATGTCAAGTTGTGTCAACAAATCATTTTTTACAGCGATTTAAAATATAGAATTAAAATGTTGTATTTCATTAGTACATATCAAACAATCAGATGTATATACATAGAAAAGCAATGTACAGCTGAATAAAAATAATAAAATAATAATAGCTTAACAAGTAACTTGCAATTCTATGTTTCAACCAAAGAGGTCAATGGAGAACACATCATTTTGTTTTAAATGACGCTTCACCTTTAAACTAAAAAAACGCAGAATGTCCATTCTCTATGTGCCGCACTCAAATCATTCATACCAAAACAAATATTGAATTCACACCATCTCATTAGATGAATATGTTCCATGATTGCTACTTGCATTATCTTCTCATGTTTATGGTCCCATTACGGTAAGTCATGGCAGAATCATTTCAGGACAGAAGCAAACCCTTCTAGCCTCTTGCTGCAGACTGAACATACTGAAATGAGCGCATTGGGTAATAACCTAAAATAGGAACCTATAAATTAAGAAACAGAGCCCTGCAGTCTTCTTTAATGCTGGTCTATGGATGAACAATAATTAAGGTGGACCAGGGTTCAATGAAAGGTCACTCTTGACGACTTCAGAGCAAATTGAAACAGGTCTGGCCTTTTCAATCTTGTCAACGTCTCCGGTAAAGCTCCGGTGATGACCTTATGACATCAGCGAGGTCAACAGTCAATACAATGATAAACTGTCGTAGACATAAAAAAGTAAAAAAAAAAAGTGTAGCTATGTCTTATGTAATACTTCAAATGGGGGAAAAAAAGAAGTTTGTCCCTGACAGGCAGCTCTAAATTTCAGTATACTGAAATACCTTCAGAGCTTTGTCGGAGAGAATGATTGACAGGAGTTTTGTCACAAAACCCAGGCATTTCTCTGCCGGAGACTGTGGCGACCCATCAACTCTCCGTTGTTAAAAATCATTTTACTCCAGCCTGGATGGGGAACGGAGACATTTGGCTAATTAAATCAAACAGGAGGGCACTTTCCAGATGAGCCTGAATCCAATTTCATTAGTGCCCTCTCAGCCACGGATAATGTGCGGACCATGAGGTCGCTCTCGGACGTTTCGTGTCTTGACATCAACGCACTGGAGTATGATCAATAAAGGATGCTGACTTGAAATGTAGGATTGAAAGCATGCTGGGTTTTCCACGGGCTCTTTTTTTCCCCTGCAGCTGCAGTTTTTCACATCATTCTAAATTGGCTGTTCAGATGAAATTAAGCGGCAATATTGCAAAATAGAAAATATATACCAGTGCTGTGCAACTGGTATAAACTGAATTGAAAATGTATTTTAAATTCCAATTCAATTCTGAAATTTTAATTTAGGTAGAACATGCAGTTTGAATTTGAAAGTAAGTAGAATTACAGTTGCGCTTCGAGTTCGAGTCCTGGCTTGTGGACCTTTTGTGGTATTTGTTTTACTGTTTTACCATATATATTAGGGGTGTAACAATATATCGTGACAATATATATATATATATATATATATATTGCAATACAAAAATGCAACAAAACATATTGTGGATAGTGACAATAGGTATCGTGGATAGTCTCCCCGGCCCAAAATAAAAATGACTGTGTGAGAAAAAAAATATTCAACTTTGACAGAGTTTTCAGAGTTTTAGTGTAAATACTACATATAATGTTGATTATAATGTATAATAATGCAATGGGGGAATATTTGTGGGTCCTGATAATGCCAAATGTCTGATATTACCAATAAAAAGTGTCCGAAAGTGTGTTAAAGCATTTTCATCTACAATAACTCAATGAAATCATGAATTTATTCTGGTGTCACCATTGTCCCTGGGTTACAAGCCAAGCCTATTCATTTAAACCTACAAGGTAATATCAAATTTAGCATTTTGATCAACAGTACATTTTTTGTTAACCTTTTACCATACGTCTTGGAGTATCGTGAGTTCAGTATCGTGATATGTATCGAATCGTGATATGAGGGTATCGTTACACCCCTAATTTTAAATATATATATATATATATATATATATATGACAAAAAATAAAACATTTGAAAAAGCCTCAAAGCTTTATAAAGCTGCCAACTCATGAAAAGGGAGCCAATTATCCAAATATTGAATGTTGCAATAACGTTGCTGTACCCTCCGAAGGCCTTGAAAACAGGAAGAGTCGCTTAGTGCGAGCGTCTCCAGCCTCTTTGACCCTTTTCTGGAGGGCATCCAACACTTCCCATGGCACCTGCTGACTTCACAGTCTACATCTTACCGGCAGGAACAGAACCTGGTACACACAAACTCATTGAGCTTGATCAGCGTGACAGATTACTCTGTGAAATTAATCATCTTTCTCTGCCATGCTGCTGCTCTCACTGTAGGACGCCGGCCAAAAAGCAGCCGCGGACAGACAGTCCCAGTGGGCACGATGATGGCACGCCACTGCGCGGCTCCCGGGGACCCAATGCCCACTCCCTAGTGAGTTTCATCATTAATAAGACAAGGAAACAGGAGCAGGTTTGTCTTTGAATGCTTGACTGGCTTGAATAAACCAGGGGTATAATCCAGCTGGAGACGCAGAAGATCAATGTCGCATCTGTTCAGTCTTTGTGTTGTCGTGTGCCGCATCATAGTGACTAAATGATAAGGGGGAAAGCGAGACAAGAGCGAGAAAATAATAAAGGAAGAAGTGAAGTCGATGCTTGGTCCCCAGAGAGCGACAGGCATGTCTCAGCCTCCACCCTTTTTAATCTTTCAGGCACTCCATGGGTACAGCATCCCCTCCGCCACTCACCCCCACCGCTTCTACAAGCTCCACTCGCATGCTCTTGACATAACTAGGTCTCCCTGTGAATAATAAACCAGCCGCCAGATTCCTGCCTTTGATATGCAGCCCTTGAAGTAATGATCTGCATCTGATTGAGAGCAATCACTGGCTAATTAATGAGGCGGAAGGCCCGTACTCGGCCCACGGTGGCCCGAACACGCTGCCACCGCTGTCCGTCCCGGTTCGTTCCCCTGAGGAGAAGCCGGCCGAGCCTGGAGGAAAAGACTCGGGGAGCACCCCTGGGACTGGCGCACGCGGCTTACGCAACGAAGAGGGCAAACAGGCGCAGCGCTGTAGATAACAAGAGGTAAAAATAGGATCTTTCAGCTATAGGTTACATTCGAAATGGAGAGAGAATGTACCAACACTGTTGCTAACAACTCTGTAGGGTGAATTTGGCTTATTTGTCCCAGAGATGCATGATACATCTGAATCGATAATGCAATCAGTCGATATGGGATGTATATGTGATATATTGTGCATCCCCCTAGGCCAAATAAACATGCCTTTTGGATTACTGTTGCCATCATGTGACACTCACTTCAAGTAACTCATTTAATAACAATCTAATCGTTATCAAATCTGAAATATCAATTAAATATGATTGGATTGTTATTAAATGAGAGTATAATGAGTATATTAAAGATTACTTGAAGTGATTGTCACATGATGTCATATTTTTTTAAATGTCATACTATTTTGTCTAAATAAATTTTAAATCTAAAACGCTCAGAACCAAAATCAGTTTTCAAAGCTACAAATTCAAGAGGAATTGTGCGTGCGTGTGCATACACACTTTTTGGACAATATATTGTAAATATAATTACAATATTTTCCATATGGGACACGTCAGAGCATGCATGCTAACCATTAGCCCAAGTCTATATCTTCTGTCCAATGACTGTTTAGTATCCTCACACTTTGTGTATCTAACTAAACCATTTTTACCCACCAGATGCTTCTACAGAGCAGGACTTAGCCATGCTAATTAAACACAGCTCAACTGTCCCGCAATGCTAATCCTCTTCCTGGAGATGCGAAAACAACTTGCGTATTGGAGGCGGCAGGTCAAAACCCAAAAGCCACGAAGAATCTTCACCGAGGGAGAACTTTGTTGTGGCGTACAGACAAAATATACTCATCGGCCCAGCTGGGTTTTTACGGGGAAAACAAGTGCACCTCGTGGGCATTGGGAACTAGGCAGTCTGAGGAACCCGGGCAAAGGGAGAAGGGGCTAATCATAGAGGTCTCTAGATGGTTTTCTAACCCCAGCCGTAAACGTTTCATTATGACAGTCTGTGCAACAGATAGCAGCTCAAGCTCATTGGACCTCGTTCCACTTCCCTTGCAATATCTGATTTGGCCCCGGGTTTGAAGGCTCCTCGGAGCATTGAGAGGAATTTCATTTCTATTTTCCTTCTTGTCGTCATTCCGCCATCCGCTTTCTCCCGCTCTCTATCTTCCTCTCTCAGACCTCCCCCCTTCAGGTCCTCTTGACACAACAGACGCACACCGGCAGTCAAGCAAGACAGACTGTGCGGTTAAAACTAGGTGGAAAAAAATGGGAGTTTGCCCTGCAGTGAGTATGAAAGCAACTTCTAAGTCATCTCCATTTGTCACAAACTGCACGCTGGAACTGCCAGGCCACTTCTCATACACTCAAACCTCTGACAAAAGCGAGCTGCGGACAGAATAAATGGGAAGCTATGGAGCTCAGCATAACACTGCAATACCAATAGTCATTAGGGAAGCCTCCGGCGAAGATTTCTTTAACTACAGATTGTGCCTGCCTATACATCATCTCCCAATGCTAAATGGAGATCCAAACAGCTCGTTTGTGACTGCAAATGCCACGACTTCATCAACTTGTGACTGTATTACCACAGAATGATGGGGTTCTCTCCAGGTATTTTCCTCAATAGTTAAGTCTCCATCCAAATGTCGCCCATATGTGCTCCAAGATTCTCAGCCATCTTCTATGTGTGACACACTGAATCATTTTGAGTTGGAACTTAAGTCACAATATCAGCAGTCACTTTTATCCTCATTGATGACACCGATGATGGTATACTTGAGCTGTGAGAACTACCAGATTTATGTGACCTCTTGGACACATTCGAAACACTATCACTTGGCTCGATGAGTGTTTGTGGATACTTTTGAAAATTTTTCCACATCTCATATTCACTCATAAAGTTCTCAAATGTAGCCATTTTAGGCTCAAACCAAGTCAAAGCGCTCATTTTCTCTGATATCGTCAGATAGTTGTTCTTGCACAAGCCTATGAGCAGTCTCGAATTCTTCAAGTGACATAAAAAATATCTCTGCGCTTCTTTTTATTGATTCCACATTACAACCCTCAGCAAGCAATGCCTTTACGTGTGCACACACCAAGCTTTCCCCTACGCATAGAACTGAGGGATCCAATGCTTCGTTCAACTCCATCCTTTTCAAATTTGGACATTTCATCAGCCATGTTTGACACAAACAAGCACAATCAAGTATCCAGCTTTCCATAGAATCAGCAGGCCACAATGTACAGATAAGCATCAGCTTCTTGTACCATGCTTTGATCAAAGCCAAAATTCTCAACCACAGCTTTTAGAAAGAAGTTCACCCTTGTTTACTCACGCATTGGATGCATTTCTGTCAATACGTGTCACTCATGGCTTGATCATTCCAGATGTAGGCCTTGATTGGGCCTACCGCATGTCCTTCTTGGGAGTTTTTTGACTTAATGTAGTTGTTTCCTTTCCTTCTTAAGCCACTTCCGTGAGGGAAAGTATATTTGACGCTACATCTGTTTTAACAAGACTTGAGCTTTATTGTAACAAAAAGGTGAAAACTTGAAGACAAAACGCTGTGCTCCAAAACAAACAGTGTTGTGTAATGTACTGTAGGTCAAAAAACTGTCTCCCTTCCCCTCTCCCCTTGCCACATCACTTCCTGTTTAAGATGGCCGCCTTCAGGAAGTCCCCAAAAAGGGGTTCAATTCCTTCCCCTTACCAGAGGGGGGAGTGCAGACAGTAGTTACATACAACCATGACATTAAGTAACATTATTAATAGCCTTATGGCTCCTACAGAGAGTTAGAAAAATCTCTGCTTTAAATTATTACAACCAATGACTGTTCGACGCGTCACCTGATGTTATATTTTTCTCAGGTACACTTCGTTATTCGAGTCAAATTGTAAATGTACTATAAATGCATTATATATAAAACTTCATAATAAATTGATGTCCTAATTATATAACAGAATCTGAATAAATCTCCTAATAGTATAAAATGTGGATGGATGGATGGATGGAAATATTTTTAATACACTATTAATAAGTTTACTCCTCCACTCTAAGGCATATTGTGGAATTCCGTCTGAATTTAACACACCCAAATGTAAATATTCACCATAGACACAAAGTGTAGGAAATTTAAAAAGCTATTGTCACTATTTTGCCATTTTTATAAATTTCCCATGTAAAAAAAATCACAGTATAAATTATATCATTATATATACTGTATATATATATATATATATATGTAGTATATGACCATTTAACCCAAAATGCATTGTAAGATTTGGAATCTCCATGGTAATTTCCCATGTCTGATCCTCAAGACATTTTCTGATATGTCATTAAAAGGTATAAATGAAATCGTTTAAAATTTGAAAAATGTTTTCTTAAGCCATGGTGTTTATAGCATATATGTTGCACATAATCTACATATGTTGTGGCCAGATGTTTTGCCATATTGGGAAAAAAAATATTCCTAGGGTTAAAACAACTCATAATAATTCAGGTCGCATGTATTTATTTGCCAAGAACAGATGCTTGACTAAAGATGAACACCCGCGCTATTGCAAGCTCAACAAAAACCATTTAAAAGACAAAATATGGGTCAGCGTCGCAAACAGAGCATAAAAAGCTACATTTTTAGGGCACTAATGGTGCAATCAGGTAGTTCTAAAAATATTTGCCCAAGCCCTGTCAAATTTGAGGGTCTACACAACAAGCTACGCTGTTTGACAAGGGTATGTAATCCTCAATGGCGGCTCTCAGCGAGTGTCACCGATATGACATCTGCAACAATGGAGTGTGGCAATAATACTGACAAAGCCAAACAAAAACTCTCTCATAAGGATGTGAACGTACTTGACACATCAAAGCGAAGAGAGAGAGTGTGGCATTTTCACAATCTCACCTCTGCAAGACAATCTGACATACCTGAGCACACAGAAAACGCTGCGTTTGAGCTCTGAGGAAAAGGATCACTTGAGGACGGGCTCCACCGGGACAAACTACCTGCCGGTGCTTGAAAACCAAAGAGAGAAAGATGCAAGATACAATCTGCAGAGGGGTGAGCAGGTCAAAATAATCCCAGTGAAGCCTTCTCCATGGAAGAGCTCACTCTGTGAAGCCAGGCAGTGCCTTCAGCCAGTGCTGATACTGATAGCACAATAAAACGCTGATGGAAATGGTAAACATTATCATCACACAGGGTGCATGGACACATTGGCTACTTTTTGGGGGGTGGAAATAATTATGAACCCGGAGAAAGGTGCGTTTCATTGGCTATTTACTCATGCGCCGAAATCATATAAAGCCGTTTATGAAAAATCGTATAAAATCCGACACAAAATGGGATCGATTTGAGTCTTTAAGGTTTATGAAAGAGTAAAAGCACTTTATTTGAAAGCGAACTGGCTGTAAAAAGCACCATGACTTCCATTAGGAAATAAGGTCTTGAATTTTTCCTTCCAGTAAAAAAATTGATATGTCTGAAGATGAATTATGCTAATGCCTTAATATACATCTCTGCATTACTAATACCTGCAAGTCATTCTAAGACACGAGTGTTCATCTACAGATCCGAAGTGGGTAATTCAATCATCTGTTTGGATCATAAATTCCACAGACGGATTGAAATTAAATTTGAGAATGTTTATGCGAGTGCGTGCGGAGGTGTCTAAGTGTGTGTTGCCAATTAAGTTGCACGTCTACAGTAAATGTCAATGCACATCGAGACACTTAAACTTCCAGGCAGACCCTTGGAGAAAAGGAGCACATTTCAAAGATGCTTATCCGTTTACAGCATTCCACTCGGCAGCACATATTTCTCACAGAAACATCATCAACATCGACATTCTGTAGCGCTGACCAACGCCAAATGGAATCCTGCGGACCCGAGAGAACATTCTATGCAGTGTGAAACGCCAGAGGGGCGTAAACAAGCGTGTAGCACTACAAAGAGCCGTCTCTGAAGAAATGGCTAAACGATGTTAATGGTAGATGCTGTGGATGTGCCTCCATTTACAAGAGGGAACCGCAGGACAAATTGAACATGAATGGACATGTTTCCTTTCCAATTACGGCTATAGATTAGTTGTGCAGGTAACGTGGCCATTCTTTCCTGTTAGCTGTTCATTACGTGTCCCTGTTTGGAAGCCTAAATCAGAAAGGGAGAGAGAGCTTGTTGTTCATAGGAAAAAAAACTAACAATTTGCCCACACAAAACTCCATCAATGGCCACGTCTGTGCTCTGGTGTAGATATATGGGATTAGTACTCCTACATTTTCCTATGAACCAATCACATGTCAGAGACAACATTGTTTCTATTGACTATAGGAACAGTCAGTATGTTTTATGCCCTAGAAGGTTTGATTGTGTACTTGTTGCTAAAAAGTTAGCATTCATGGGCATCTGAAAAGGTTTAATAAATCTTCATGCTACAGTGAATTCTGTTCTTACTGTATGTTATGCTAATAGCATGCTAGCATTCCAGGTATTGTTGTATTAACATTATTTAGACAAAGGCTAACTTTCTAGATGTAGTTATGCTAGCAGTAGTCAGAGAAAGGTTGGCTTCCCAGACAGCAAACTGACATTGAATCAACGTGGAAACGACGTCTCTCATGACATTGAAACAACGTTGATTTTGCTCATCGAATTAACGTTGAACCAACGTCAGATGCGGCATTCTTCAAAGCTAAATGAAAATCGAAAATTGGTTTGCTTTCATAACGTTGAAACAACGCGTTGATTTCAAGTTGATTTTCCGTTAGTTTTGAAAGAATGACGCGCCTGACGTTGGTTCAACGTTAATTCGATGAGCAAAACAATGTCGGATCAACGTTGTTTCAATGTCATATTTCCACGTTGATTCAATAGATGTTTTTATAGTCAGAGAAAGGCTATCTTAGATGTTTTTATGCTAGCAATAGTCAGGGAAAGGCTAGCTTAGATGTTTTATGCTAGCAGTAGTCAGAGAAAGGCTAGCTTAGATGTTTTTTATGCTAACAGTAGTCAGGGAAAGGCTAGCTTAGATGTTTTTATGCTAGCAGTAGTCAGCGAAAGGCTAGCTTTGATGGTTTTTATGCTAGCAGTAGTCAGAGAAAAGCTAGCTTAGATGTTTTTGCTAACATTATCAAGAGAAAGGCTACTTTCTAAGCATTATGCTAACATCACTGAGAGAAATTGTGGTGCTAAAGAGAGAAAAAATGGTGGGAAAAGCTGTTAGCTATACCTTCAGTCAGAATAGATGACATATTTAATTTGATACTAATGAAAACAAGGCTTTGAGGCATAGACAGTTTTGTTTTAATACTGGCCCAGACAGCAAACTGACATTGAATCAACGTGGAAACGACGTCTCTCATGACATTGAAACAACGTTGATTTGCTCATCGAATTAACGTTGAACCAACGTCAGACGCGGCATTCTTCAAAGCTAAATGAAATCGAAAATTGGTTTGCTTTCATAACGTTGAAACAACGCGTTGATTTCAGGTTGATTTTCCGTTAGTTTTGAAAGAATGACGCGTCTGACGTTGGTTCAACGTTAATTCGATGAGCAAAACAATGTCAGATCAACGTTGTTTCGATGTCATATTTCCACGTTGATTCAATGTCAGTTTGCTATCTGGGGGTGTACTATTTACTCTGACTATTTAACTGTAGTCTAACGGCACATTTACACTGATAAGAGAAGACGGAAAGTGAAGTGGGATAGAAAGCGGGACGTGATCGGAAAAGGTCAGCGAGCCGGGACTCAAAATCGGGTCGCCTGAAGCACAACCACGCTACATGTCAGAGCGCTGCCCACGGAGCTATTGTGTCAAACCAAATGAAATTTTAGTTGGTGTAAACTTAAAATAATCGTATAAATAGGAAAAAAATACATGTTAACGCTTGAATCAAACTTATTTACTTAATTTGATTAAAAAATGTATTGAGTATGTCCATGGCTGTGATGTTTACACATTAGTTTTACATTCTACTAAATCTTTGCTAAAAAAGCTCTCCCGACGTGTGTTGCCTTTTCTTATAAAATGTAAACATAAAATGATACTCACGGTGTCATTGGTGACATTATTGTGCACTTTCACTGGTTCTGAATGCATAAATTGCACCATGCAAGAGCCGTTTTGTTCATAATACATGTAATACACATGTAAACGAATATGAGAATCAGACTGCAAATCTGCATGTAAACAGACTTATTTTGTTTTAATTCTCAGATTTGTATGAGCACAACGATGTAGCGATATCTTAAAGGTTTACAACTTTACAGTTCCAAGCACAGAAACATGACATGGTCAATGTCACAGATAAAAAACAAGGACTGCATTAAGAAAAATGCACAGCAAACTGAAATGATTCACAAACTCGCTGCTCGTGTACACGCACACTTGTGTAGTATGCACTGTCAGCATCCTCAAAGCACATGCACACAGACACACATGAACGGATAGCCCTGAAACACAGCAGAAACTCATGATCACAGGCATATATCACTGGCACTGACAAAAAAACACACACAAGATAAAACATGCGACACACTGTCTCCTATGGGCATCAGCAAACTGTAGCTCGGCATATTGTTACACGACCTAGATTCAAGTTTGCTCATAGATTCACACACACACATAGATGAGAGTATGCTAATGAGAGTGAAACTCCAGGTTCCCTTTCTGCAGGAAAGTGTTGGGTGACACGAGAATATCACCCAGTGTAGAAACATTCCTTGCCACATAAATCATGAATTGTGTATGCATGTCTTTTGTTTTGTATGTGTTTGTACTCTAAGAGAACAGTTGTATAGTGAGAGCCAGAACAGTGGGATGTTTTTAGCGGGTGATCTGGGAAGGTCTAAGAAGAAAACACTATGTGTCTCAAAACCACCTGCAGCAAATAAAGAAAAAAAGCCTGTTAGATGAAATGAGACAAGTGAGAGGCAAATAAGACCAAAAAAAATCATCAGTATAAGCCAATTGTTCTCAAGCACGAATAAATCGTACAGAAATATCTGCTTCGGAACAAGCAGAAACATGAGGTATTGTGCTCCATAAATTTTTGAGCCTAGTGGATTTATTGCAATGACAAATAAAAAAGGTTGCATGCCTATTGAAGGGTTTTCTTATGTTAGGCTAGATATTCAATTATGTAGAATAGATGGGTAGAAATATATGTACACTATATTCAAAAGTTTGATTATATTTATCAAAAGTGACAGTAAGGACTTTTATTATGTTACAAAATATTTCTATTTCAAATCAAACAACATTGATAATGTTTCTTGGGCAGCAAATCAGCATATTAGAATGATTTCTGAAGGATCATGTGACACTGAATGAACATTCAGCTTTTCCATCCAAAGAATAAATTACATTTCAAAATATGTTAAAATAGGGAAAACAATATTTTAATTTATAGTAATTTTACTGTATTTGTGATCCGACCCTAAACTTATGAATGATAGTGGTAAAATTGATTATATAATAAAAAAGAAGCATGTGTGACATCATACTAATCTATAATTTTCATGGGGCCAGAAAAATATCGGCAAAAACAGGTGTCGGTTAAGCAAGTTAACCGACTAGCCAACCAGAATCGCAAGTTGGGGATTATTATTCACAACATTTTACATTTCTGTTTCAAATCCTAGAGGGTCACTTCACTATCCACATGGTCAGCTACTGTAATATGGAACCTGAAAACTGATTGAACTGAAAAGCTCTATATAGGCAACAACTACAGTATGTTATCTCCACACAAAAATCAGACAAGGGACTGACAATTGGTTTAACCCTCAGTGGTCTGAGGTGTTTTCTGGGCCCATGCCCTTACATTTGTGCTTATTTCAGTTACTTATAACATTGTCATGGTTATTTTAAAGTCCGATTACACTGTATTCAACACAAACTCGGCTACAACCATATGTGAGCAGCATGTATGTAAAAGTTATGTGTTGTGTTAATGAAAAAAACTATTTTTAAGTCATTGAAATAAGGCCATAAAACACATAGTGAACATTCGTTCACAAGCCTTTTGAGAACTTGATTTTGGCATTGTGGCTAATGACACAAACTATGAGCCCACAGCAGGGATAATAGTAAGTAAGCTAGAAAAAGGAGCATTTTGCTCAACACAGCTCTATTTTTCAGGACTGTGGTGCTAGATGCCCATCTGAGCTGCTGTATTCCCCGTAACCCTCAGTGACACTCGGCGCCGCACGGGACACAAAGGGTCACTAATGCAGCGTCACACTAAACACTTAGTGTGGAGGCGCAGCAGGTCAGGCAGGGTCAGTGATGATTACCTCAACATACTGTATTTGTGCCGTCCTCCTGACCACACTAACACACACACATACAGCTTTAATGACAAGATGCTGCTCTCAGCCTTTAGCACGTAGCTGCTGTCGTGATATTTTTTATATTTTGCAGAGACAAATATTAAAGCTTAAAATAACCAAAGGGCCAGATAAGTATGGCAGTGTGAATAAACTCAACAAACATTTACTCTGGTAACCACTGTTTCAGCCAAAATACCATTTACACAGAGATTGGGTTATTTATAGTTTGCTAGCATGACAACACTATTAGCATGTTTAATATTGTAAGAATTGAGGGGCCTAACTTCTAGCTCTTGACTCATTGGCTCACTACAAGACACCAATACTCCATACTATTTTTGTGACCTACCATTTAAACACAAAAAAGGACAACTGTCTAGTACTGCACCTTGGTCTATAAGTTACAAGTTGACCTTTCAAGCCGATAATAAAACCATCTCTATGATCGTAAAACATCTTATTACATTAAGCAGCTTCCAATCTCATGCACAGGGCCAGTTTCGGGGGTGTTTAACTGGGTTTAGTTGCAGTGACGCCTCCTGCCAGTAGAGGGAGTGAGAGCAAATGGAGTCCCTGAGCATCTGCGTCTCTCCCTCTCTGTGGTCACAGGCCAGCAAATTAAAACAATCCATCAACATTATGGCTTTTAATCCACACATTCCCCGTAAACACCTATTTCTTTACCCTCTCTTTTCTCCTATATCCTCTCTCTCTTTCTTCCTTTACTCCAGGCCTTCATTCTGTATTACAATAGACACTAAATCATTAACCTACTGCAGCATGTAAAGGGGCTACTGCATGACTGAAGACACCACAAATGAGCAATCTCAGCAGGCAGGGAGAGAAGTGCTTCTGAGGGTACCAGTTCAAATAAAGGTAAAAAAGGTAGAACATAAAGGGGAAAAAACACTACATAACGATATACTACATCCTTTATGCTGACACTGAGTCTAGAACAAGGTTATAGGTCGAAGTTCAAAGGATCATAACCCCTGAGGTCAAAAGATACGCTACTAAACTACGGCCCATGTGTCCACCAAAGTGTTTTTTCAATTGTTTTCAATGGGAGAGCCGGGTTTTTTAAAACACCAGGAGCGTAACGAGGCGCTGAGATTCTTTTCCACGAGAGGAGAGTTGAAGAATGTTCAACTTTAGGTAAAACGCAGCGCTCATCACTGTCACTTTTGATTGGACCCAGCCGTCCAATCACAGTGGAGGAGGGGCGGGACAAATACCACATCGACCAACCGTCACATTCTGCTTGTACAACGTCAACAGATGACAACAACAAACATAATAAATTACAATAGGGGCGGCAGTGGCTCAGTGGTTCATGTGGGTTGTCCACGAACCGAAAGGTTGGTGGTTCAATCCTCGGTTCCACCTGACCAAGTGTCGAGGTGTCCATGAGCAAGACTGTGCTGCCTAACCCCAGCTGCTCCCGACGAGCTGGCTGGCGCCTTGCATGGCTGACACCGCCGTCGGTGTATGAATGAGTGTATGAATGGGTGAATGTGAGGCAAATGTAAAGCGCTTTGGTGGCCATTAGGTCTATGAAGGCGCCATAGAAATGCAGTCCATTTACCATTTACCATTTAATAACCCAACAAAATAATTTAAAACAAGAGCCAGAGCAAATAGTTTACATTGCATCAAACGATACAAACGAAACAAACGATCTGTGAAATGAAATACTAATAACACTTCCGTGGATATTACATATCATAGCAAGCTAGAAAAAAGGCTGACAAAAACGGCGTTTTTAGCAGAGCGCCTAGCGTTTTCACCTGGCTAAAAACGCTTTGGTGGACACGCGGCCTAAGACATGGGAAATCAACCAAATGATGACTTGCTTATAGTTGTCTCGGCATATCAATTTACGAAAAACATTCCACACTGCAGGATTTCCACCACAATCAACAGATAAAATATGAAAAAACTCTGCATTGCTTAACATTTCAACACATTTGGCCTCTAAAATGCATAAAACTGCGAAATTAATACCCCAGCAGCGCTATAAACTGACACTTTGAAGGGCAAAAGTCGTATCTCTAACCCGAGAGCGCTGCCGTTAACGCTATCGCTCCCACCGCAGACGATTCTAACCCCTGCCTTATTCCTCCCCCTCCTCTTCAAAAACCTTTGTCATGGTCGCACCGTGCAGGGCGGCAATAAGCCTGGCTCCGCACGGCCAGCGCGTCGACATGCGATAAGAGAGGCCTGCCGCATGCATGCACACCGCTGTATTCAGATGTGTAATTACAAAGGAAACGATAAGCCCGCTCCAGAGGGACCGCACCACTAATTACAGAGCCACCAGAGCTTCAAATTGCCATTTAAAGCAGCCATACACAATTACACAATGCCACATTCCTGGTGTCGTCTGCACTTCGATGGCAAAGCGGGGCGAGAAAAAAGGGCCCGGGCCAGCCGAACTCTGAGTTACGGCTGTTTACGATAGGCCTGACAGGCATGGCGGAGCAGGGGGGAAGGGTTTGGTGCAAGACGCCTCTTAGACTGGAACTGGAAGGATAAAATGCTCCCAAACTCAAACCTATCTCCAAATGAATGTTTATATTTCACAAACAAAACGTTCCCACACAGATGTTGCGACATCAGGCATGTAACTCCGCCCATGTCCCGCCTTCGCCATCTGAGGGGGGCCAGAATCACTGGGAGAACATGAGCCACACAAACAGAGAGTGGGAAAGAAAGAGAGTGAAGCAGGAAAGTTAGTCATATTGTGGTTGCCAGAAGAATGTCCTAACAGACATGAGCCTGCCAGAAAAAACCAAGCATTTCCCCCCAACCCCCTTTTCTCGCCTTCAAACACACACACAGGCAAATACACACTATCCACGAGTACTTCTTGAAACATCCAGCACGAGGATAAAAGGGTTTTGGCGCAACCCTCTCATCCTCTCATGTATCAAGATGGCAAAAACACCCACCCAGACCTTCAAAGGCCTAAAACGTATTGTCCAAGAGTAAAGAAAGCAGCCCGGTAACCTGATAGACCACTAATGATGCGTCTCATTCATTCACAGGTCGTTTACAGATGGATTAAATCAAATGCATTATGGGCTTTCTGGTCATCGGGGGCTTGTCCGCAGGGAATGATGAGATCATAATGGTCCCATACAGTGATGTATAAGAGAAAGAGGGAACGCTTGTGTGTGTGAAACCACAGCGGCTTCTGCTGACTCTCATCTCATCCTCCAATTCATTTAGCGTATGCTACACAGTAACAAACGAGCCTGAATCAATCTATCCATCAATTACAGGAAGCTCGGGAATTAATCTAATCTGAGGCCGAACCTGATCCTGGTCTCCGGTAGCGAGGGGAAACCGCAGAACTCAACCTCCCTGCCAAGAGTCTCGCGTCCTCTTCATCTCTCCTGCTCTCCGACACGAGGGTTCACCCACAATGAATGTCTTCAGAAGTCCACCGCACCAATAAAACTGAGGGATTGATGGTCATTCGTAAAAGCGGAGTTGTTAAAAATATGACTAGACCGCGGAGGAGACCTGTGTGATATAAAGGGATAGTTCGCAAAAACCTGTTTGCGGAGAAGGAAATGTTTAGCGGGATGTTCAAGCTGCTCTTTTTTTTGTATAATGAAAGTTAATGGAAATAATGAAAGTGAATGGAGCATAAGCTGTCAAGTCCAAAAACCACTGGAGCTTGAAGCTACAAACTTCCATTGTAGGGAAAGAAAAGAAAATGATATGAGTTTGGTACAACATTAGAGTGATTCAACAAATAACCAAATTTTCGTTTTTGAGTTTACTATCCTTTTAAAACTAAATGAAGAGAACAAAATATATAGACAAAGATTGTAATACAAAGTGGTTTTGTGAGCACAAACAAATGTGTGAGAGCCTTTGGTTTGTTTTCTTTGTTCTCCTTGAACGGCTGCCATGTCGTCTCAGGATCTCAGTGTATGTGTGTTCCGCTACAATAACTTGCCAGTCGCACATGGCAGTGTATGTATGTGTGTGTGTGTGTGAATGTGTCAATCCGGCTTCGCTCCCGTGCTGCCACACGCAGGTTGTAAATGAATATGAATGGCCATGAGAAGTCCTGAGAGGAGGCCGCCTGAGGCTACGCGCACTGGGCTTCTATTAATCTTCGAGAAACTGACACATGGGAATAACCAACTGCTCTCAAACAAGCCAGCCGGGCCAAAAACGCACCCCAACTCACAGCTAAACCACAGCTGCATAACATTGAGGGCTAACTTTCTTAGAATATACAGCATGTTAAATCATCTTAGAATGGACATTGTACTATGCACTTAAAGGGATACTCCACTCTTTTTTTGGAAATAGGCTCATTTTACAACTTCCTCAGAGTTAAACAGTTGGGTTTTACCTTTTTCGAATCCATTCAGCCGATTTTCTGATATTTAGAAGAATATCAGTAACCAGACAGTTTCTGGTCCCATTGACTTCCATAGTATACTATGGAAGTCAATGGGACCAGGAACATTCATATCACTGTGCATTGGTACACCAATTACAACAAACTGGGCCCTCTGACCAATCAGAGCAGAGAATGCTCACAGAGATGAGGGGTTTAGAGAGACGGAAACTCTTTGAAAACAAAAACGTATTTATAAAATAAAATCCTTCAAAAAAAAAACAATCTGACTCATATTAATATGAACAAAAATAATAAAACATTTTTTTTTTGTAGGAAATTTTGACGTGCAGCGTTAAAATATCTCAGAGCAAATGCAACGGCACAGGGATCGAGGTCACGAGACGACAAGCCGTGCCTTTGCTTCAGTCAATTGAGATACAGCACAGCCCATTAGCCACGCAGTACGTAAGGCTTTTTGTTTGTGGTCATGGTAGACAGACATTGTTCCTCATGTTTGGCATTCCACGTTTCCCTCTTCATCAGCTCCCTCGTTCTCAGGGGAGGGGAACGGAAAGAGAGGCACTTGATCTTCCCAGTCACAGCACAGACTATCTCTCTTAACGCAATGATTTTGATGTAAGTCACATATCCTCATCAAAAGATCAATGACTGATGTCAAGAGAGGTATTTTATGACATTTCGATTTGAGGTGATGTTTATCCTCTGTCCAAAGTGACAGATCCAATGATTTAACATTTAGGATACATGACAAACGATAGAGAATTTGAACTGTTAAGAAGCATTATAACAAAAGGCTTATGACTTCCAGGTCTGTTTACTAATATTACTATAGCTTTTAAATGGATAGCTACCCTAAAATGAAAATTCTCTCGATATTTACTCACCCTCAAGTCGTTCAAAACACACACGACTTACATCATCTGTGGAAATGGGTTGGGATCCAAACAAATTGGAATCCACTGACTTCCATTGTGTGGAAAAAAAAAAAAAGTTGGAACGACATGAGAGACCCAACTCTTTTGACTTGAACCATATAGCTAAAGTAAATTACAAAACCACTAACACTTTACAATAAGGTTATTCAATGAACGTTTTTAGTTGAATTTAGACCTTCTTTCAGCTAATGACTAATTTGGAGCAACTAGAAACCACCTCAAAACACAGCAAAACCTGAATCTTAAGCACTTTAGCAACATGGTAGAGGCTTTTGTAACGCTAAACATAATTTTTCTTCAAAACACACATACAAACTGAGGTCTACCTACAAATTAACCTCGAAGCCACCAGAAGTGCCACCTGAATACCAAAGCAGAGATATTAAAGTGATGGTATTTTAGAACATACTTCAGGTTTGCGATGAATTTCTTCAATGTTTGGTATTCAGAAAGGATCTGAGCATCATTACATATTGAATTGGGCACACACAGAAAGACGGGCACGTACGCATGCGACCCGCAGCTACAGGATAAACACAGCGGGGTGAGGTTACGCACTACAGCCTCAGAATATTGAAGGAGTCGATGCAATGCTGTGACCCAGCAGGCGGGCTTCTTATGTATGAATCGATGGTATTCCTCAAACATCATTTGGGGGGGCATGAATGTATGTATGTATGCATGTCTGCATTTGCATATGTCAACTGAGCGAATTCTCCATCCTCAATTCTCCAACTCCAATACCCCCGATTCACAGGCTTAAGCAATAACCAACAGGCTTAATCGCACTAGAGGTAATAAATGTGAATGTTTACTTTCTGTCTGCTGTAGTATGCCAAGCACTCCTTTCTACCACGGGAACACGACAGGTCTTCATTAAAAGAATGACTGTGGTGGACACTGACACACAAACATACATTTTGCCTTGAGCAGGACACAAACAGCGCTTCCTCCACGCCGTTGCACCATATGATGGCTTGACGGCTGCAATCGCGCTGCTTGAAGAGTCTGTGACACCAGTGCTGATTTTACTACAATCACTATTCAGGAAACAGAACCTGTGTGCTCGAGCCTAATGATGCCGCGGGATCTGTGTGATTGACACGAGCACCTCCATGTGCTGTCATGTGTTTATTAAAGCATGATGAGGGTCACTGGGGACGTCATATTTAAAGGAGCCATACTATGGGGGGAAAAAATCTTTTTCAAAAAAATAAAAAATTAAGAGTTTGTGAATATACGTACACTAAGGTTCAAAAATCTCTCTCCCAGCCATAAATGAATGCTGTTCTCAAATCCTCATGGGAAGGTCTTTTTTACGAAGTTGTAATTACGATGTGATGTGCATTCGAGTGAATTTGGTTGGAATAAAGTGGACTCGCAGGGCAATTAGATATTTGTCTTTCTCTTTCCCACATTTGACAGAGACAGGAAGCTTTTTAGCACTAGCACAATAAAACAAAAAGCAAAGGATGTGCATTAGGTGTGTAATTGATGCTTTATTGTTGTCTTTCATTCTCGTGCTGGGAATTATGGGTAATGAAGTTTTGTTGTGGATGCCTGTTGCCTCATAAAGCAGCTAAATTAGTAGTATTTGTCGTTCTTCACTGATTCCTCAGTGTAATTATAATCAATTAGCTCCAGCCACATCCTTTTCACTGACAAGCCTCCATCTCGAAATGTGAAGGCTCAAAGAAATTATCAAGGGTTTCCCCTAGATCTGCATTTAGATGGTTTTACTTTCATAAATATTCAATAATCTTCAAGACTATGACATCAGAAACATTAGAATAGTCACATGGGTTTACATGTTAATGCCTATTCAGCATTTTGCCCCGCCTACTATTTGTCAAATACAGAAGTAAGCCAATCATAACAGAGGTCATTTGCATACTTTATGGAAATTTTAAAGGTACAGTAGCAAAAAAAAAGAGAAAACTTTTATAATTGTAAGATTGAGAATAATCTGATGAAATATACGTATATTACGATCTTTTTTAACTATACGCTGATTTCGTGCAGCCATCATTTTGAAATGGCTCGGGCGGGAAGAAAACCGGAAGTGTCGCTTTAAATTATAGGAGAGTCGCGAATGCGCTGGCGTATTGTTGTGTTTAATGTAGAAATTTGCTATTGTAAAAATTTACATACATTTCTTTCATAGTTTAGACTACATTCCGTGACGTTTATAAATTAATTTTTTTAATATATATTCAAAACATAAAAAAGTACCAGGAACGAACTATATACACATCCTATATTGGATATTAACATCTAATGGTTTAAATCACGGCAGCAGCTTCAAGTTGGTAGTCCAAGACATTGCCGTCTATCTGTACTTCCGGGATTCTTCCCACCGGAGCCTCGCTTTCGATTTCAAAATGGCAGCTGCGTGAAGTCAGCGTATTATACTTGACTTTGAATGTTAACTAACTATGTCCATACTTTATTCACACACACAAATATAGATTCTTAGCTTTCCAAACATAGTGTTACTTATTCCTAAAAAAGTTTTTCTTCAACTTGCAGTCGGATACAGACTCTCACTTTTGATAAAACCCCACTGGAACATTATGAAACGAGGAAGAGTAGCACGGAGATGGATGGATAGAGATATGAGTAGGAGTGTTTGAGAGAAAAAGGTAGTTAAATGAGTGACTGGGGTGCTGAAAGACGGTACACAGCCGCAGGGAGGAACATTAAATGTGTAGTTCACCCAGAGGTTGAACACCTCATAGCTGAATGAGACCAAACATAGCCCAGCGAGAGTAAATGCTGCTGGCAGAGACAGCGAGAGGCCCATCGATGAACTAATTCCGAGAGACACTCATAAACAGACGCTTTCACGTTCTGCTAATATTGAAAGACACAAGAATTACTAATACTAGCATTGGTCTGGCGGTTTAGGTTCTCCCTGACAGTTCCAGTGACAATCCCGGACAGTTTCAAGGAAAAATTTTCAAGCTGCTGTCCTAAGTTTGATGAATGATTCCTTTGAGAGTTCAACCCCCTGACTGGACTAACTTTGAACCTACGCTCTCTCACCTGGGGCTTAAAACTAATCCAAACTTAAGCCCTCTGGATGTCTCGATGGCCTCTACAGAAGAATGCTTTGAGGAGGATTGCATTCAAAGTGCGCTCAGTTCATTCCACACTTCACTCAAGACTCTCAACAGCACATAGACCTTCACAGTTGGACCGAGAGAGCGGGAAGAGGAGGAGGACGAGGAGGTGGGAGTTGTTTGCTAGCACTCTCCTAGCAGCACAAGCCACAATCACTCCAAAAACTCTCAAAGCAGCCCTCGATGGGCAGCCCGAACACAATTCTCATGCCAGTGAGTTGCTGCCAAAATGCCTGAGCCTTGAGCCCGTGCCATTTCAGTAAATAGATGGCACAGTTCATGAAGCGCTCTCACAGGTAAAGAAATACGTGGCATGCATGGCACAGAAGGTCACTGTCCAGATGGGGAGTTTTTTTCAAACATTTAATAAAGAAGCATTTCAGAAATGAATGAGGGAATGCGTTAAAGGCAGGTGAAACTCTCAGTTTATGTGTCGAGTATGACGACTAATATTGCTCATACTAAGAATTCAACTTTCACATCTGACTTTCACATGTAAAAATCTCACATGTGGCTCAGAAGAGATCTAAAACTGTGATCAGATGCCAAAGTCTGCAATCAAAAGTCAGATTGCTACATAAATGAATGTTATGATATAACCATTTTATTCCTCCTTTTCTTGTTGAACGCTCAAACATGACTTGTCCAGTCAACAAGTGCTGCTGGTTTACCTTCTTTAGTGGTATAACACTGCACCAAAAATCTGCGATCTGCACCAGAAAACTACATGAAGATATGAGGAGATGAGATGAGAAGAATACATTAAGCCAAACCACGTCCCGGAGTCAACAGGCCTGTCAACAGGCCTGGTATTTCCTGCTGTAGCTCAAAGACGCCAGACAACTGGGACCAGCGTGATGGGGAACAGCAGGACTGGGATAAAGAGGATCGGGAATATCACAACATATTCAAAGGCACACAGTGCGCATGCGGATTGACCTTTAAGGCAACATCTGGGCCGTGCTGTTTATTGGCCTGACATTGTTTTTCCCACATGGATTGTAAGCTAATCTGCTTGGTAAACTCCACCGTGATCAGTCAATACTCTCAAAGATCAGAGCCCGCTACTGGTGCCTGACCCGGGATCAGTGCTTGTAATGCAAGAGAAATCCTGTCTGTGCTCCTTTGTATTAATGCAGACTGATCTCTGACCAGTGGTAGTTATTGCTTGAACTAACGTGAACTAAACCCCAGAATATTGACAGCAAACTTTTTCTTTTGTTTTTTAAGAAAATGTCAAGACTTCAAATGCTCTCACATTTATTGCAAACTAATCTGCAAGAGTTGATCCCATCGTATCTGATCATGTGCTTGTCTTGAAAGCACTTTGCATTTCATGTTTAATCTTGCATGTGGAAAAACTCTATAAAATTTAAAAGAGCTGTGGGTTAGCATTTCGCAACATACTGAGCTGTGGAATCCCACATGGGAGATGTGGGTTCACGTCTGGCTCAAGTCATTTCTCAATACTGTTTCCCCCACTTTTAATTAACATTTCTTGTCCTCTTGTTACACTCCTGTTAATTATATATAAAGGCCGTGCTGCCACTTAAACAGGTCCACACGGAGTCTACATGCTTTTTCATTTTTTATACAAATTTTTGGAGAAAATCTATACAATTCTGTAGAATGGGTTTAAACTGAGTTAAACTGAACTAAGAAAAAAAAAACAGTAGCACTTTACTTTACAGTCCTGTTCCCCATGTTCATAATATGTACTTACAATATCTGGGTACTAACCCTGAACCTACACCTAAACATAACCTTAACTTTCAGAAGAAAAAAAAGGTACAAAAGGTGTCACTGGGGCTGAACCTTTTCAAAAGGTACTGTACACTTTTGTACCCAAAGGCTACATATACTGTAGGTACCTTAGTGGTACATATTAGCACCTAAAATGTACATACACCTAAAATGTACATATTAGTACCTTAAATGTATATATTAGCACCTAAAATGTACATATTAGCTCCAGAAATGTACATATTAACACCTAAAATGTACATATTAGTACCTAAAATGTACATATTAGCTCCTGAAATGTACATATTAACACCTAAAATGTACATATTAGTACCTAAAATGAACATATCAGCACCTAAAATTACATATTAGTACCTAAAATGTACATATTAGCACCTAAAATTACATATTAGTACCTAAAGTGTACATATTAGCACCTAAAATGTACATAACACCTAATGTACATTAGCACATAAATTGTAAATTTTAACACCTAAAATGTACTTATTAGCACCTAAAATGTATATATGAACACCTAAAATGTACATATTAACACTTAAAATGTACATAGCACCTAAAATGTACATATTACCACCTAAAATGGATAGAAGTTTACCTTTTGAAAAGGTACAGCCCCAGTGACAGCTTTTGTACCTTTTTTCTGAATGTATATCACCCAGTATTTTCTTAGGCAAGTACACTGTACATATACTGTAAAATAAAGTGCAACCAAAAAAAAATATTGATAACTGAAAATATTACCGATTAAAAACAACAAATTAAAAACATGAAATGTGCAAGACTTTGTGAATGACAGCCAATGCACGGATTTATGAGGCTGCAGGTTCTTACCTATGAGCACTGGGGTGTGTTCCTTTTCTCACTATTAAACATTAAAGAACCTCCACTACATACACACATGCGCATGCTTACACGTGTATAAATCCAAAGCCAGAGTGCAGCATACAACCAGAGTCATCATAAAAACGCCTATCAGGACCACTCAGCTGCCACAGTTCTCCACCACGGGACATCATGTCCAGGCACATCAGCATTTTCTTAAATGCTGGAATGATGGGGGACCAATGAAACCAGAAAAACACATGAAAGCAAACAGAAGAAAGTCTTTATGTATCTTAATGCAATTTTTTAACATGCTGCTTACCAGTGTTTGGGAAAGTTACTTACATTGCATTAAGGAACTAATTACATTACTTTTGCATATTTTTTTTTGCATTCAATTTCTTTTAAAAACACATTCATAATCTATCCACAATATTTCCTGTCCCTAGAACCATGTACATGTATATGCCATACACACTTTATGGGTTATATTACCTACTATGCAACACTTTTTGTTGAAAGGTGAAAGTAACTTGTTTTGTTTGTTCACGCACACACACACATAAGAGCACCACAGAGATGAGAATTTCAATTCGGTCTTTAAAAAACAAAAAAGTTTAAGCAAATTAAATTGAAAAATGACCTTTTCAAAAAATAACCTCCCTGAAGGAGGGAACGGAGACGCACTGTACGTTGTGCGTAAGTACTGTAATTGATCACATAATGCATATTAAATATAAAGTATTACCCCAACACCACTCCTTGATGTAGAGACCTATTTCATATTTCCGGGTTTCTAAAAAGCAGAAGTTGGGTAAACTTCTATAACAGTGAATTAGAAACTGCATTAAATATATTTGTGTGTGTTCCCATTTGAAAAAAACAAAACTCAACAATAGTGTCTTTACAACTTTCAAAAAGAGTTAAAAAAATATTTTTTTTTTTTTTGCAGTTTGATTTGTAAGATAATACCAAGTATAGAGTTATAAATGTACATATTTTTTTTTAAATGAAAATATGTTAAAATATAAAGCAGTGCTTGGGATTTAAATCCAGACACTAGTTTGATTTAGCTAACACTTTTCCTTTTGTCGGTATCACTTCTGTTTAGGTCAAGATGCCATGAATATCATTTAGGTCAGAAGAAACAAATTCCCCTTGAGTTCAAAACACTGACAAACAGGAAGTGAAACGCATGACCTGAACTTACTCTCACCCCTTAATGACTAAACAAGAACCAGCTGGTCTTAATACAACTAATCTGGATGTAATACCATTATCTGAGGTAATAAAAAACAATAGAGAGAAAAAAAAAACCGTTCATAACCATGAATAATGCAATAAACCTCTCAGTGGTTCTCTGGGGTATAAGCACAGTTATAATAGCGGCGTTTGATGTGCCTGGCAGTACCAGTATGGGGGAGGCTGGTGGTTAATTAGTGCCAGGCACAGTCCTCTTATCCAGGTTAGCGACTCGGACTAATCCGCGAACACTAGCACCACCATGCCCTACATTCCAGCGCTCGGCCTCCCCTCCGCACGGGCCAATACCACCCAGAGAGACGTCTGACCCCCCTACTGACATTTCTACTGGAGCCACTGAAGTTTAAGAGCGGCCCACAGATGTCAGCCATTTCATTGAAGCGGGAGTGAAAAGAGGTCATGCACATGGATGATGTTAACCAAACCACAAAGCGCATTAAAACGCCACTTTGGGTTGAAGCGATGAGGTTGGTTTGCCATTGAAAACATGTTGATGAGTAAACCAACAGTTTAATCTATACTGTGCGAAATGCTTGATGTTGCGTATCAATCAAAATTGTCAGTCAATTTCAATTCAATTTGACTTGATTTAATTATGTGATATGTTGAGTCATTAATCAAATGAATCACACACATCGATATTTGCTGTGGCAAGGCCCCAAATTAAGATAATTCAACGACAATAAAAATATCAATATTGAGATTCACTACTGTTCAAAAGTTCTGGGTAAGATGTTTTATTAGAAAATAATTATCTTGCTCAGCTAGTTTGCATTAATTTTATCAAAAGTGACGGTAAAGCATTTATGTTACAAAAAATATTATATTTCAAATAAAGGCTTTATTCATCAAAGAATACTTTGTTTTAAATATATACAAATATAAAATATTGTAATTAATTATATTGCACAATATTACTGTGTTTACGGTTTATTTGATCAAATAAATGCAATTTTGGTGAGCATAAGAGACTTTTTCCATGGATGGATGAACACAGACAGATTGAAAAGACAGACAGAGAGACGGATGGACAGATGGATGGACGGACAGACGGATGGATGAACAGACAGATTGAAAAGACAGACAGAGAGATGGATGGACGGACGGATGGATGGATGGATGGATAGATGGATGGATGGATGAACAGACAGATTGAAAAGACAGAAGGATGGATGGATGGATGGACGGACGGACAGATGGACAGAAGGACAGACGGATGGACGGACAGACGGACGGATGAACAGACAGATTGAAAAGACAGACAGAGAGATGGACGGACGGACGGATGGATGGATGGATGAACAGACAGATTGAAAAGACAGAAGGATAGATGGATGGATGGACGGACAGACAGATGGACGGAAGGACAGACGGACGGATGGATGGATGGATGAACGGACAGATTGAAAAGAGAGAGAGATGGATGGATGGATGGATGGATGGATGGATGGATGGCCAGATAGATTGAAAAGATAGACAGAGAGACGGATGGATGGATGAACAGACAGATTGAAAAGAGAGAGAGACGGATGGATGGATAGATGGATCCTATTAATTATAGTTAGTAAGTAGAATTTGGAATAGTAGGCTTTAAAACATTCATATGTTTTTAAATATTAAAAAATTCTAAATATATATCATTGCTATTTTAAATAATGGATTTAGTTTATGTATCATGTCCCAATGTCAAACCTCTTTTCCTCTCGTTATTCGACCTACTTTCAAAAAAAGCGATAAAAATCCCCTGAAAATAAACACATGAAAACACACCAGGTCTACACTGGGGGACTCTTCCGTCACTCTCAATTGGCCCCTCTCACCAAAGACAAGGCGGAGGAAGTTGTCGCTCAGGAAACAGGAAGTTGATTAGGTCAGAGGGTCAAAGGGTGATGTCCGATGGCTTTAGAGGAAGCAGTGTGGAAATGTCAGAGGAATGAATAACAGACGGCACATTCGTACAGGCGTTTATGAGCCCTGGACACTCTCGTCATCTTACAAACGCTGGCGCAACCCCAGTCATCTCGTCGCACCCTCAGAGAACAATACACGTCGTCTCCTGTCAGAGTGGCATCTCAGAAATGCTAATGAAATTCTGACAAACAGCAGACAAAAGAGAGAGAGAGGCGATCCCACTGACAAAGCAATCACATTCAATAAAACCTCCTTTTTAGTCTGTCATTTCTTGCCTGGTTTCTTTATGAATACTCAAACAGAATGAATTGATGTTATGCATACACGGAACGACAAGTGCTTGAAGGAAAGGAAGAAAAGCAGGAGAGAGATGACGGGGGGAAAAAAACCTACATCATCTTTCTTCCCTCAACTCTTTGGAGCTTCTACAAGGGGCGGATGAAAAGAGACGCAAAACGATTTAGCCATAGTGTAAAAACAAGCTCCAATTAGCTAATTAAACCTGACAATTAGCCAGTGCGTGATTCAGCTGCCAACAAAACAATGCAGAACGCAAACACCTGAGGCTGGCACAAACAAAAGATGTTCGATTTCTCCCATTTTGTCAGCTTTTTTTTCCTATCCTCCACCCATTTTACGATTTTGATGCATCCGTCTCAGTCACCAGCACAAGCTCTTTCATCACTATTTCAAGAGCCAAAATAATAGATTTCACAAAAAAAGCCAAACGTGTTCTCCAACAGTAAAGTAATAACATGCAAAATATTTATAAAATTACTATGATTTTTTTCACATGATACCACAGTAATACTATTGTTTCGATTCTAATATGATGACAAATATGGATTTCTTTGGACTTAAAAAAAACGAATTCAATAAAAAGGTTGCTGTAAATTTTACAGTAACTTAGTGGCAGCTGGATTACTGTAAAAGTGTTTACAGTATCAGTACTGTAATTTCATTTACAGTAATACAATCGTATACTGTATTAATATTTACAGTACGAGTACCGTTTTTCATTTACAGTAAAAGTACCATATTTTAATTTACAGGAATAATACTGTATATTGTATTCATGAGTACAACTGCTGTATTTTTATTTACAGTATTAGAATTGATTTCCTATTACATAATTAATTTTTTTTTACAGTAGAAAATAATTACAGTAGTAAACACATATTTTCACTTAATCCTTGGTTATTTACAGTAGTATACGTTTGGCACATTTAACAATACATATATACTGTACATATTATAGTAAAACACTGTTCAAACTACAAAAATCTGTTACAGTGTACATGTACATATATATATATACAGTATATATATATATATACAGTATATATATATATATATATATATATTACATATTTCATAATTCTTAATTTTATTAATCAAATAATTATATATAGGCTATATATTTTTTTCATAATATTAATCAAATTACTAATTATGAATTAGATTAATAACATTTATTTTATTCTATTAACAGACACAGTATGTTTTCATTTAAGTTCACATCTAAAATTATTCTAAATATATTTATTTGTCAGTTATAAATGGGTCTTTATACACAAAAACCCATAGCTGTCTTTAACCACATAAATGCCATAACATTTAAATATCTTACAGGTATTATTAGAAAGCAGCCGTTTTAGCAGGTGTTTTGCGTCATACGTTACTATTTTAGCATAGCTGGAACACTATTAAACAATCAAAATCCAAGCCTAAAAATATTTGTTTTTAACAAAGTACTATGGTATTTCTGCTCAGAGAATGCATGCAAGCGTCACTTTTGGCGTAAATTGCTGTCACTCACATACTCTCCGATATCATGGAACAACTTTTTTGCTTTTTGTAAAAGATTACAGCAGCTAACACACTGAAGAAGATTGATATAAACACCAGCGAGTCAGTAGACTTATCCAGATTTGATTTGACGGAGGTCACCACGGAAACACAGCATGCTCAGTCATTCGAGCTTCATTCCCAAACATCTAAATGCGCTAGGACAAAAATCCACCCTGGAAGTCTGAGAGTACCGCATATTCCCATAACTCAACTCCAGTGGGGTCGGGCTCAGGTCTTCCCCCATTAAAAAGACCTAGGAGTCCATTTAAAGAGTGACAGGGTGAATGGAGCGAGTCTCATGACTTTTTCGACGGTGGCCTTAATTTCTTGCATCGGCGTACTAGCGCTTTCCATTATTCCTGCCTGACGGGGGATAACGGCAGGCACTCCACTCCGTAACAAGACTCTTGACCTTTCCCTAGCAGGGATGGAATATTACGCCCAACTAACGGCTCCGTACAACCGATCGCTTGCTGAGACCCGCTGTAATAATATTTGGCTTGATATGTGTGGTGAGAAGAAAGCTAACATTGTCTTAGCAGCATTCAATTTAGTTCAGCTTATATACCACAAGACTATGAGGCAACAAAGGAACGGTTCACTCATTTTAAAATGAGTTTCTCACCCTCGCATCTTTCAAAGCTTCCATGACTTTATTTCTTGTGTGAAACAAGGAGATATTTAGAGCAGATTGTCCAATAAGCTCTTTTCTTAACAATGAAAGAGAACTGTGACCAAAGCTGTCAAGTGAGATTTATATAGTCTTTAGAAGACTTTAAACATAGAGCACAAGTCACTAGACAACTTTTATGAATCTTCTATGGTGCGTTTTTAGAGTTTAATAGCCCTTGGTCACCATCTATTTCATTTGGAATAGAACAGCGTAAACATTCAAAGCGTCTCTGTTTGCATTTCATGGAAGAAAGAAAGCCACATAGATTTGGAATGACAAAAGAATGAGTCAATTAATTTTTTTTTTTCACTTTTCGACTAACTATCACTTTAAGTCAGCTGATACAAAAACGTGTTAAATAAGTATGAAGATAAAACATTAAGATTCACACCATTACTTGTCCTTCTGCATTATCAGGGTCCAAAATTAACACTCGGCAAGTGCCAAATGAGTGTAAAAAAATGGTTTTGGCGGGGACTTTAAACTGAAAAACTCGCCAATTGGCTTGCAACTTAATTACAAGCTTCAAAATAACCAGATTTAAGATTTAAGTCAAACTTTAGGAATGATTCAAATCAAATACCAAATATGTCTTCTAAAAAACATATGGTGTGAATAGTCTTCTAATGACTTTTACCTTTTGGAAATAAAACAGCATCAGAAGTTTATATAGGATGTCAAAACTATATATTTTTTTCCGAACTCAATGTGGTGTCACATATCTGGAATGTTCCTCGCATTAGCAAAATTAAAATATATGGAACAAAATTATAAGATGTCTTCATGTTTTGAGACAGGTGCAGCTTTATTGATGGCCTATATATAATTGTGTATAAATGTCAATATTGTATATATTAATGTCACAAAAACTGTGCTGTAATGTCAGTAATATGCAAGGGGTAAAAAAATAATAATGTTGTTGTTGTTAAATGTATTTTATATATTTTTTATATAATAATCATTAAAATTACACTCACAGCTGATAAGAAAATTTATGGTCAATATTTTTTCCTCACTCACCATTGGATCTTATGACCATGCGTTACATTACGACAAAAGTATATATAAAGAAACAAAACAACAATACTTACATTTGAGTATCTCATAAAAGTTACTATGTTTTACACACCTGTCTCAGTAAACATTTGCAAAACAGGTTGTTTTATGTAATGAAGAACCATTCGATTTTTGCCAGCGGCAGCCAAAAAAGTCACTCAGTGGCAGAAATCTCTAGATTTTCAACAGTGTAATTAACAGCGAAAGATGACAAATAATCCAATCAAAGTCTCCCATTGGTTTCCAATAAGCCACTCAGACCTCTTTGTTTAAATTGCATGGGAGTGAATGAGAGTCTGGATCATGTCAGACAATCAATCATGTTACCTCTAGCAAAGCCAGATTAGGGAGTTACACAAAGAGAATGTATCTGACACCACACAAAACAAGACCTTTCAAATCTAATCGAAAATTTGTTGTCAAAAACCCAAATATTTTATCATAAGTACTTCAAAATAATGTCCTGAAGAACCAAAAGAGACGCTTTAAGAATAGAACTTTGCTGTTTCCTGAAAAACAACATGGCACCAAGACTAAATGATGTAGCAGCAAGCAAAGCATCACTTCTGATGCAGCCGTTGAAGATCTCAAAGTCTCCAAGAAAAACAAAATATTATCTTAAGTGTATTTAAGACTGAGCCAACAGCCACAATCACAATCACCGCCTACCCACTTCACAACACAAACAAAACAGTCGGCTGATGTGAAATGGATGCATAAATGAATAACGGACACGCAACAGGACTATGCAATGACAGCTAACAGAAATATAGGGTCAGAAGACACAACAAGATTTAAATAAGTGTGGCACAAAGCTCCTATTCCACCACATCCCAAAGATGCTCCATTGGGTTGAGATCTGGTGACTGTGGGGGCCATTTTAGTACAGTGAACTCATTGACATGTTCAATAAACCAAGCCAAGAAAACATCCCCCACACCATTACACCACCACCACCAGCCTGCACAGTGGTAACAAGGCATGATGGATCCATGTTCTCATTCTGTTTACACCAAATTCTGACTCTACCATCAGAATGTCACAAGAGAAATCAAGACTCGTCAGACCAGACAACATTTTTCCAGTCTTCAACTGTCCAATTTTGGTGAGCTCTTGCAAATTGTAGCCTCTTTTTCCTATTTGTAGTGGAGATGAGTGGTACCCGGTGGGGTCTTCTGCTGTTGTAGCCCATCCGCCTCAAGGTTGTGTGTGTTGTGGCTTCACAAATGCTTTACTGCATACCTCGGTTGTAACGAGTGGTTATTTCAGTCAAAGTTGCTCATCTATCAGCTTGAATCAGTCGGCCCATTCTTGAATTAGATGACATCGTTAAATTTGAATGGATATATTTTTGCTAAATACTGTACATCTAAAAGCTAAAATATAACAGTGTTATTTTATTTACTTATTTTTAGTTTCATATCCGAACAAAGCAATTAATTGAAACAAATCAGATGTTTCAAAGCTACATGATACAATCTACATGGTACAATCTGGAGCCTGTTCTGTTAAAGATGCATTACTACAGCACATGTAATTGTGACGCAACCACCGGTAAACTGTGTCACAGCATGCAGAGACGCAAAAGCATTCTTGAAAAAGAAAAAGCATCAATTAACTCTGAGATTGATTATTACGTCTATTGATTGACTACCCGTTGGAGATTGATGAATTCATCAAGGCCACATTGATCATCAACTGCCTCTGACCTTACGGACACAGCAAACCACAGGAGGGCAAAACAAGCACCTCATAAGTTACTGCGCCTAAAACCAGTTCAGTTAATATTACCCACAAACCCTTGCAGAACTGAAGAGCAGTTTGTAACTATTCAAGTTTAAAGTGCAGAAGAATGAACCAAAAAGATTTCTAAAAAGAGCCAATGCAAATTAATTATAATAAATTATAATCTAGATAACACTTGCTATAAAGCAAACAGTCTACGTCCCAATACTGGTGTCAAAAGTGTTGGGAAAAAGAAAATAAAATAAAAAACAGAAAAGAAAAGAACGGGACGAAAAAAAAAACAGAACAAAACAAAACAATAATAAAAAATAGAACGAAACAAAAACAGAACAAAACAAAAAAACAGAACACAACAACACAAAACAAAAAACAGAACAAAACAAACAAAAAAACAGAACTAAACTACACAACTAAAAATCAGCATTAAAATGCAATTAAAATAAATAGAATTTACAATTTAAATGTAATTTTACTGATATGTTATCATATTGGCATATTAATAGCTTGACACAAGTTTACAAACAAAAAGGTTTCCGTCTTCCTCCATTTAAGCAAATAGGAGCCGTACTTCAATGACAAGAAAATAGCTGCCAGGGGTGTTGGCAAAATGGCCGCTGAGTCACTTGCTTTAAAATGGAACTTGTACGAATTTGAACCATCCACTTCAATAGCTTGAGAATTGCAAAACAGTATTTACATGCCCAAATAATCGGAAGTTCTGTCGGCGGGCTGTGGACACAAGTGACATCGGGTCATATTGAGACTTCAGCTTGAATGTTTCATGTGCTTGTTGGGGCCAAAGTGACTGTCAGTCCATGTTACATTTGTGCTGAGGCAGCGATGTATCTCGAGGATATTTTTCTTTGCGGTGTGTGGGAATGTAAACGGACAGTAGTACGACCCTGTTTAAACAATTCTCCCGCAGGCCGATATATGTCTAGATCTTTGGCAGCATGGGTGTACGTGTGCAGCTGAGTAAAGAATATGAAAGAGAATACATATTAAATGCATTAATGAGTCCGTGTGTGTGCACGGCCATGTGTCTCTCTCTGCAGGCCATCTTAGCTATCCGGGGCTGCGAAAATGACCTCATTAAATATCATTGCATTAAGCCAATTTTATGAATTTAGCATAGTCCCTGGACCATTGTTTGCCTGCAAATTAGATTAAAGCAACATTCTCTTTTCTGTTTGGGGTCTTTCAATTATTTTTGGAGGGCATCGCAAGCAGGGAACCTAATGAGCTGAGACATCTTTCCTCCTTTTCACTGTGTCTACAAAAGGCCTGAGCCAATTAACAAACAGCTCCTCGCCATCAAGACAACAGGACTTCCAGGGACAGCGGCTGTTAACGTAGCCGTTCTCGATGGCTAGATTACCACCGGAGGACATTTGGATGGTCTAACACCATGATCAAAGGAGATCAGCGTAGGGTTTTCTGTAACAGCTGTGGCGTTAAGGAAGCTACTTTGAAGTTACAAGCTTCTCATAATTCCAGTTAGTTAAACTACTGTAAAATGGAAAGTTTCCCCACAATTCCTCACACACTTAGGTCCTGTTTACACCTGGTATTAAGATGTGTTTTGGTCGATCGGATCACAAGTAGACGAGAGAGACGCATTCCCATTTACACCTGTTTTTTTGAATCTGAAGAGTTCAGATGCAAAAGCCTCTAAATGCCATTTGAAATTTTCTTCTTTAATGATGATTTTTATCAAACTTGTATATTTAAGTTCAGTAATTTCACTTAAATAACAATTAATAGGTAATCATTATTGCCATTTAAGTGAAATCACTGAACTTAAATATACAAGCTTAATAAAAATTATCATTCTATAAGAAAATTTCAAATGGCACTTAGAGGCTTTTGCATCTGAACTCTTCATCTGTAACTTTTGTCCACTTTCGACTTCGAGAGGGGACTTCTCTGGGCAGGGTAAAGGTATGGGCTTTTTCAAATCTTTTGGTTGAATGGATGAAATAAGCTTGTGTAATTTAAATATGAATGTGAAAGAAGACGACGGAAAACATTCAGAAAGCAGTAGCTTTTGTTTCTGCTGTGACACCTACATGACCAGCCGAATGTGGTGAGTGCGTGTTAGAAATCAGGAATGGTGAGAGAACATTTTGCTTGATATGTTTTTCATCTTCAAAACAAACTTAAGCCAAAAAAGTTTAAAAATCAGGTAAACGGCTAGGTAAAAAGTCCATAGATATCAGTCAGTTTGTACTGCTGTTAACAGTTTCACAACGAGATCCGTTTTCATGTTTGTTCGTTCGGCATAAAGTCTATTCGAATCATCCAAATAAACAGATTCACACACCAAAAAAACAACAAAAAAACAACTATATATATATATATATCAACCATCCAAACAACAGATTTACTTAAATGAAACTTTTTAACCATCCAAATACAAATTCATTCAAATGAATGAGATTTCTAAATGCTACATATAAGAGAAAGAGCAAAGTTGAGTAAAGCATGTTTAATTACTGTCGCCCAACTCAGTAGAGCTGTGTGCCAAACTGCCAACATTCAATGTACTTATAGTTAGTTACTCCCGAGTCCCAACAGCTAATTTTGAGAGAGTACATGCCTCTAAATCGAGCAAATTTGCATGTGTTATGTTTGTGTTTCCACAGTCCTTCAACAGTAAATATGTGTTTAACATGTGAATGAATGCATGCTTGAAACTACCTGTGTGCACATGCATGTACAAGTGACCGCAGGGACTGGGACCGGAATGTCATTTTAATGAATGCAAGGGTAGGGTATAAAGCTGAGTTAGACGCACACTGAGGCCCTTGAGGCTTCAGGAGAACGCACAGACACAGTCAAGATGACAGGAAATGCAAAACAGCCAAACTCAGGGGGATAATAAAGAGAAGCAGGCCTGTTACCGTATTTTTTACCACATTTTTTTTTCCCTCCGGCCCGGTAAGCACACATATGTCGACAATATGTATGCTGTTCTAATGTTCCAACAGGAAAAGTTAGTTCGTTAGTCAGCTTTATTGTCGATTCTTCACATGCTCCAGACATGCAAGCAATCGAAATTACGTTTCCCTCCATCCCATGGTGAAGACAGGCAAAGAAACAAAATTGAAGTAATTAAACCTAGACTACAGTTAAACCTATACTATCACTATGTTTGGACATCAATAAATAGACATTTAAAATTAAGTCTGCAAGTGACATGATAGTGCAAGACTTTTTTGGTCATAGCAAGTTGGAATATGGGGGCAAACACTCTAAATATGACATCATATGTTAATGCACGTCAAATAGCATGGCTGTGGTTATGCATTCAATCATATAAAATTATATAGTGATTCCATTTCTAAAAATATTTCATCAAAACTAATTTTGTTTTTATTAAAATTACACAAACATTATGCAACAATTAGAACAACCATGATCCAATTATGATTAAAGTCATGTGTCACATATTGAATTGTGATGTAACCGCGTTTATCACATTTTGAGTAAGTCAGCGATATACCATCCTAGCCAATTGACATCTCAGTGATGTACAGGTATGTGTGCTATCAGGGTGGGAAAGAAAACGGACCTTGTTTCACCATCCCAAAGGATTGAGCCACACAGTTTCATTTACTGATGGTTATCAAAGGTCTAACTGGTTGACCGGAAGTGAATCTATAGAGCTACTGATCCATCAAAAAGAGTTTTCCGTATAGTTTTCAAATAATTCATTTCTAAACTGCTCACGTAACACTCTTCAAATCGATGCTTCTATGTGTGTATCGGTGTATTGCTTGTAGGTTTGTTGAATAAGCTTAAAAAAGGCTTAAATTTTTCTCCATATAATGGACTTCAATAGGAACCAAACGGTTCAAGGTCCAAAAGACAGTTTCAGTGCAAACTGCAAACTGTTCAAAGGGCGATTGTTTCGCTTGATAAGACCCTTATTCATCGTCTGGAATCGTTTAAATTCCTTTGAACAGTTTGCACTGAAACTCTCATTTGGACCTTGAACCGTTTGGTTCCCATTGAAGTCCATTATATGGAGAAAAATCCTTAAATGTTTTCATCAAAAACCTTAATTTCTTTTCGACTGAAGAAAGAATGACATGGATATCTTGGATGACATGGGGGTGAGTAAATTATCAGCAAAAGCTTTTTTGAAGTGAACTACTCCTTTAAGGCTCTACTGGACTTCCCTTCACAGTATTATAATCATAAACGATAAAAAAAAAATAACAGCACAATAGCCCACAAGCAAGCTGTAGGTCAGTCAGCACAAAACCAAAGTCCAGCCAAAATGGCCCACGCTAAGTAAAAATCACACCAGGAGGGATTCATCCAAGAACAAAATCTCCACGTCTCCTCCTGGCGCAAACACGGTGCTCCAGAAAAGAAGAGAACAATAGAGAACAAAGAAAGGAAGATAAAGAAGAAGCAAGGAATGAAGAAAAGACAAGAGGAGGAAAAAAAGGAATAAATAAAGAGAAAATAAAAAAGCACAGGTGAAGAGAAAAAATGGTAGATGACAAATGAAGAGAAGAGATGAATGAAGAGGGGAGATGAGGCATGCGAATATAGGGGAAAAAAAAGGACAATTAAATAAAAGTAGAAACATGGAGAACAGTAGAGAAAAGAAGAAGAGAGGACAGAAGAGAGCAGACGAGACAGCGTCTAATGTTCTGAACTGTTATATCTCCGCGTTGACATCACTGATGGGTGTTGCACATGACATTCCAGCAATTAAAGCAGCAGTAAAGAGATCCGGTGCCACGTGACATCAGCGGTGGAGACCATCCAAGACACGCCAAGACATTCAGGGCCGGGCACAGAATGACATCAGCGCCAAGTATGGGACCTGCACATTATGTCACAAACACGGGCCATACATCAGCTGCGAAGAGAGCCCGGGTGTGATCGATATTTTCCGGGGCGTCTGCAAAAGGAATGAAAACTAACCCACCCATCCATCCCCCACCAACGCCTCCCCTCCTCGACACACTGTAGACATAAATATAATTTCCTTTCACTTCTATCAAGGTCAATTCTCCCTACGTTTGAAATCAACACCATCCAGGGAGGGGAGGAAATACTCAGCGGCCTGTTTAAATCGAACGCCAGATCATGATAACAATATGGACAGAGAGGAGATGCAATATGGGTTTCTGCACCATCAGCAGAAAACAAAACACTTCCGTCTCAACCGGATCCTTCCCTGCTTACAGTTAAAGAAATAATTCACTTTGAAATATATTTTTGGTATGTTTTAGCTTACCTCAAGGGCATCCAAGATGTAGGTGTCTTTCGTAGTGGTTTCAATTTTGATTTTTTTGGTCAAACCGTTCGTGTCTGTCAGTCATATAATGGTGGTCTATGGTCACCACCTCAAAGAGCATGCACAGAGAAGTCCAAATTAAACATGATTTAATGACTTGCAAATGTAAGTACACATTGATGGCCTGAGACACGAAACAAGCGGTTTGTGTGAGAAAACGAACAGTATTTATATCGTTTTTACCTCTTGTAAACACAGCTACATCCAAGTGATCTGAGGGCATGGCCGCTTTTTGAGGTAAAAACGATATAAATACTGTTCATTTTCTCACACTAACCGCTCGTTTCATGTCTTAGGCCATCAATGTGTACTTACATTTACGAGTCATTAAATCATGTTCAATTTGGACTTCTCTGTGCATGCTCTTTGAGGTGGTGACCATAGACCTCCATTATATGACTGACACACGAACGGTTTGGCCTAAAAATATCAAACTTGTACTCATTTTGTTTGTGAAGTTATAGCTTTACCATTCCGTACTGTTCCACTAAATGCTGACAGTTGGTAAATGACACTTCTTGTGATGCTGAACTCAATATTTTGATTCAAATTCAAATGGGTTCCTGTAACATTGTTTCCTAGATCACTTTTCACATACAGTACTTGACAAAAAACAAATGCCTCTTATGAACAAGTTATTTGTAATGAATCAAAAACGTATAGAGTCACAAATAACTGACTAGTATGAAGCATTTCTTCTAAGCGAATGAACAATTCATGAACAAATGATTCTAATGAACCAGTTTTTTTTAGCGAATTCAACATATACACCAGGACCAATGTAGCCTGAATCACAAAAAAACTGATTCTTATGAAGCGATTCTTCTTAGTTAATAAAAACAGAGTCACCAGAGTAACCATGAACACATGACTCTGAGAACCAGTTATTATCAGTCAAACAAAAACATACAGTGTCCATAGTGTAGTCTGATTCTCGAGAAAAAAAAATGACCCCTATTAGCCAGTTCTTGTTAGCTGGAAAAAGTTACTGGTTTAAAACACTATCCTGTATTATTTACAGCATTAGCAGAGAAGCATAGCCAGCTGCACAACATTCAGCTCGGTAAAATGAATGTAAACTTGGGCCAGATTTGATAGAGAATACAGATCCCCCAAGGTGTATCTACAGAGCAACAGTACAACAGAAACCAATCGACTGCTAATGTGGCGAGGAGACAATCAAGAGGGTGCGGGCATCGTCCGAACTTCCTGAGGGGATCGCAAACACGGCCTCAGTGAAGATAACGTGCGATCTTTATCAGGTCTACAGAGAGATGGACGGAAAAAGAAGAAGGGGACAGGCAGAGAGGACTTTTGTATGAGAGTTGGTTCATGCTAGAGGCCCTTAACAGATGTGAAGAGGACTGAGGTATCTGATTAAAGTAATCTGACAAGACAGGCCTCCCAAGTCCCGTCGGCAGCTCACGGGGAAAAAAAACACCTCCGGCCTTCTGTTCCACAAGCGTGTGTGTTTGTGTTTACATGAACGTGTGTGTTTCCCACCTTTGCATCAGCCATCGAAGCAACAGTAACGTGCTTATGACTCAGATGCCACTGGGATCCTGACCTTCAGAGGACCATTGGCCTTAATGAGTGTAACAATCGAAAGAGGACAGTGTGTGTTCAGGTGAAGCAAAATCGAATAATAATATTAAGTATTAATATACAATAAAATGAATTGTTTATGTACAGATTTCAATATTAAATATATAGTATGTACTGTAATACAAGCAATACAAATGTGGAAGTTTGTAATGCAGATGTACAAACACACCAACACACACCCTAGATACATAAACTACAAGCAGATACTTTGTATTTTATGGAGCTTGGCTGAACAAACAAATCTCCACCTGCGCGACTGTTTTGTGAGATGTCCTATTTTCCTCCAGCCACTATTAAAATGCCTCGGGGTCCTGCTGAACCTGGCAAAGAAGAGAGATGCGCTTTGAGGACAAAGAGAATCGTTATTGTGCAGGTCGATACATCGGTGGAACGGCTCGTGAAGAGAAACTACCTCAGAGAAACCACAGCACCGTTTCACAGCACCGCTGCTACATTCCCCTCAATAATGGAGGAGAAAGAAAAGGTGCCTAATCAAGCAGGTAAATAAGCTTTTAGTCTGGAAGACTCTCGGAGCTTAAACTCAACACCCGCTCTGAGCACAAAGCATCAGCGCTGGAGTATCTCTCTCTAAAGACTGCAATTAGCAATAATATATCACACAGTCATTTCTGCTAAAGACATTATGAGATAGACTGATAGCATAGAAATACAGTTAGATGAAAGGACAGAATGATAGAAATACAGCGTCAGACACATGGATAGATAGAATGAAGAATACACAGACAGACAGACAGATAGAACAATATACAGATGGACGGGTGGACGGATGGACGGACGGACGGACAGGCGGATGGATGGAGACAGAACAATAGAACGATGGAAGGATGGATGGAAGGAAGGATGGATGGAGACAGAACAATAGAACTAACGACAGAATGAACGATGGAACGATGGATGGATGGATGGATGGAGGGAGACAGAACGAAAGTACGAACGATAGAACGATGGATGGATGGAGGGAGACAGAAAGACAGAATGAACTATAGAACGATGGATGGATGGATGGATGGAGACAGAAAGATAGAACGATCGATAGAACGATGGATGGATGGAGACAGAAAGACAGAATGAAGTATAGAACGATGGATGGATGGATGGATGGATGGAGACAGAAAGATAGAACGAACGATGGATGGATGGATGGAGACAGAACAATTGAACGAACGATAGAACGATGGATGGATGGATGGATGGAGACAGAACGAAAGTACGAACGATAGAACGATGGATGGATGGATGGATGGAGACAGAACGAAAGTACGAATGATAGAACGATGGATGGATGGATGGATGGAGACAGAATGATAAAACGAACGATAGAACGATGGATAGATGGAGGGAGACAGAAAGACAGAATGAACTACAGAACGATGGATGGAGACAGATAGATAGAACGAACGATAGAACGATGGATGGATGGATGGAGACAGAAAGATAGAACGAACGATGGATGGATGGATGGAGACGGAACAATTGAACGAACGATAGAACGATGGATGGGTGGATGGATGGAGACAGAACAATAGAACGATGGATGGATGGATGGAAGGAAGGATGGATGGAGACAGAACAATAGAACTAACGACAGAATGAACGATGGAACGATGGATGGATGGTTAAAAAACGATAGAACGACCGATAGAACGATGGATGGATGGATGGATGGATGGATGGATGGATGGAGACAGAACGAAAGTACGAACGATAGAACGATGGATGGATGGAGGGAGACAGAAAGACAGAATGAACTATAGAACGATGGATGGATGGATGGATGGAGACAGAAAGATAGAACGATCGATAGAACGATGGATGGATGGAGACAGAAAGACAGAATGAAGTATAGAACGATGGATGGATGGATGGATGGATGGAGACAGAAAGATAGAACGAACGATGGATGGATGGATGGAGACAGAACAATTGAACGAACGATAGAACGATGGATGGATGGATGGATGGAGACAGAACGAAAGTACGAACGATAGAACGATGGATGGATGGATGGATGGAGACAGAACGAAAGTACGAATGATAGAACGATGGATGGATGGATGGATGGAGACAGAATGATAAAACGAACGATAGAACGATGGATAGATGGAGGGAGACAGAAAGACAGAATGAACTACAGAACGATGGATGGAGACAGATAGATAGAACGAACGATAGAACGATGGATGGATGGATGGAGACAGAAAGATAGAACGAACGATGGATGGATGGATGGAGACGGAACAATTGAACGAACGATAGAACGATGGATGGGTGGATGGATGGAGACAGAACAATAGAACGATGGATGGATGGATGGATGGAGACAGAAAGATAGAACGAACTATAGAACGATGGACGGATGGATGGATGGATGGATGGAGACAGAAAGATAGAACGAACAATGGATGGATGGATGGAGACAGAAAGATAGAACGAACTATAGAACAATGGACGGATGGATGGATGGATGGATGGATGGAGACAGAAAGATAGAACGAACAATGGATGGATGGATGGAGACAGAAAGATAGAACGAACGATAGAACGATGGATGGATGGATGGATGGAGACAGAACAATAGAATGAACAATATAACGATGGATGGATGGATGGATGGATGGAGACAGAACGATAGAAAGATGGATGGATGGATGGAGACAGAACGATAGAACGAACGATAGAACGAACGATAGAACGAACGATAGAACGAACGATAGAACGAACGATAGAACGAACGATAGAACGAACGATAGAACGATTGATGGATGGAGACAGAACGATAGAACGAACGATAGAACGAACGATAGAACGAACGATAGAACGAACGATAGAACGAACGATAGAACGAACGATAGAACGAACGATAGAACGATTGATGGATGGAGACAGAACGATAGAACGATGGATGGATGGATGGATGGATGGATGGATGGAGACAGAACGATAGAACGATGGATGGATGGATGGATGGATGGATGGATGGATGGATGGAGACAGAACGATAGAACGAACGATAGAATGATGGATGGATGGATATACAGACAGACAGATAGACAGAATGAACAATATACAGTCAGACAGACATATAACAAACAGACAGACGTATAACAAAAGATAGATGGACAGAAAACAACATAAGCAATGAAATTGAATGAAAGAAACAAAGAACAGACTGTGGGCATCAAAACAAGTTCTGAGTGTGATCTGAATCAGGTCTAAGTTACTGTGGATTAAAACATCAGCTAACTCTCTCTTATAGAACTACACCGATTTAAACACAATACTGTACATGCTCAAAGAAAGACAGGGATGTTTCAAGCAACAGATACACAAACAAAAAAGACAAAGCAAAAAGATAGAAAGGACCACACAAAACGAACTAAAGAAAGAATGTCTCCGCTGGTGACATTCAATCAACACGACATTATGCAAATATGCACAGTCGTAGTGTGCTGCGAATAATTTGCCAGCATTGTAAACAATAATCACATTTAAGAATGAGCGAAAAATAAAATAACAGTATTTATATCAGAGTGATGCCTAATCCGATAAGCCCTCTTCATTTACTCAGTCAGAGCGCTAAACATGTTTTCCAAAGAACACAAAGGAGACGCTAACACGCCGCTTCTATTTCCGTGACGCTAAGATGGAGATAAAGAGACATTTATCACTTTTATTGTGCCTGTCTCCTCGCTACAATTAATAGCAGACGATAATTTGATCTTTTTTTGTCTTTTCATTTCTTCTCCTGACAGCTTTCGGCACAGAGTAAAACTGAGATGAGGAATCTGTACCTTAGAGGCATACCGCAAGGTGTGTACGAAGTGAGTGTGTAAGAGCGCAAGTGTGTGTGTTAAACACACAAGACAACAAGCACCTCAGTCCAAACTGAACTCCAAGGATTTATGCTGTCAACACATCTGTCACAGAAATTAATAACAAAGAAAAATGCACTGTACATACAGAATTACAGAGAGCGAGAGAGACAGAGCTGGCCAGGACGATCTTTAATGCTACCCGGGAAAAGCGATTAGCACTATAGCATCAACAACCAAAAGCATCCCTTATATATCCAATGTTAATTTCCTCTGCTGGTGTCTGTCAAATCAGTACTAGTCTTTACATTAAAAGGGGGGTAAAAACATTTTCCAAAAAAGCAGGAATGAATAATACGTTTGACAACGATTTAAAATGATATGCATTCACATAAGATAAAGACCTATGTCAGTTCATTGTTTTATTTGGGTGGTCTCCACTTATAGTGGCCAACATGTAGCAGTAGTAGATACCAATACAATAAAATAGTTGTATCTGTCAAAAATACTATTCACTACTTTAAGTAGGAAAAAAGTATGACAAGGCAAATAATACTAGCAAATATGCTAGCAATTTCATTATTTCTACAATATCACAATTAACCAAATACTTCTTGATTTGCATAATGCTACATCCATATCCATAGGAGTCAATGTAAACTCCAAGCCCATTTTTAGTTATTTAGGAGGACAAATAAGAGCTAGCAAACCTTTCTTCCCACGATCGAAAAAAGAACAAACCACAGTTCATTCAAAACATTCAATATGGCTTCTATACATGGAAAGCGAAGGGTGGTGAGATAAATCAGGGAGTGAGCAAGACGACTGTGATCTGACTGGTTTTAGCATCGTAAGAGTTGATACCAGGTCCAACAGACACAGAGAGGTTTAGTGTCAGATGTGACAATCTACACTGAGTGAGCCTTCTCAAACTGTCAGCCAGGACTTGATCCAATTAAGGATGCATATTTAGTGGCCTTATTTCAGAAACTTCATTTTTAGTTTTTACAATAACCACGCATAAACAACATTCTCTCTCATGTTGCTCATATATTATGGTAGCCCTGTTTCTACTAAATATAGTGTAATTTCACCTGTGCCATTAATATGTTTATAAGCAACTGAAAAAAGTACAAATGTCAAGACAAAATGTCAGAACATCTCAAGTACCCAAATAACACCTTGGTCCTCAGAGGGTTAAGACGTTAAATAGAGGCCACACACGTGAAGCTTGTGGTTTTTTCAGACAAAGAGGGAAAGATAAAGAAAAAGGTATCTGCCAAAATGACTAGCTAAAACTTCTGGTCTGGATCTGGTGAAAAAATGTGTAAAGTCAATCAACTAAGGTAGTTGAAGTTAGCTACCCCCAAGTTGGGGACCAGAATCCAGAACAAAAAACTGGTGACTAGCTATAAAACAAATGCATTAGAGCATATGTTTTGAAGGTAGCAATGAAGATACAACCTTCCTTTCTGACTATGTTCCTCCTGAGTTCTACTCCACAAAGATCACAAAACTTAGACAAAAACAAGTATTAGTAAATCTATGTTACTGTATATGTTTTCATTCTCGGGTGCCCCTGCATTGCTAAGATGCACGACTCTTGGCATCCATTTTGGAGATTGTACAGGACTTGGCTGGAAAACTAATATAGCCATCAGTATGAACACTGTTAGACACATTTGGGATACATATCCGTCGTGCAGGGTGGAAGGGCTGGCGGAGGAGAGCGTGCCAAGAGACTGCTGGGGTCTCAATTAGGGAGGTGAGGGTTAGAAAGGTGGAAGTGCCATGGGTCCTGGCAGGATCAGCCGCAGCGGGCCAAAAGGTGACGGGCACCTGCTGCTACGGCAGCCGCTGTCATCCTGTCAGGACGTTTCTGCCTACTCAACCAGAAGCACCCCTTGGCCCCAGTCACTCTGTGTATAATGCCTTCCTACTCGTTGGAGAAGATCTACAGAGGTGCTACTTGGTGGGCAGACAAGGAAAGAATAGACTCACGCCGTTAAGACCTGCAAAGGTTAAAGGGTTAGTTCACCCAAAAATGAAAATTCTGTCTGTTATTACTCACCCTCATGTTGTTCCAACACTGTAAGACTTTGGTTCATATTCGGAACACAATTTAAGATATTTTTGATTAAATCTGAGAGCTGGATCACTCCTCCATTGGCTTCTTAAGTGATCGAAACTGGACGGCCCAAAAGTTATGAAAGACAATGTTAAAATAGTCCGAGTGGCTACAGTGGCTCAATCTTAAGTTTATCAAGCGACAAGAATACTTTTTGTGCGCAAAAAAAACTAACAAAAATAATGACTTAATTCAGCTATTCAATTCCTTCCATGTGGGCCTCGACATCTCTTTCATAACTTTTGGGCCGTCCAGATTCGATCCCTTAAGAAGTCTATGGAGGAGTGATCCAGCTCTCAGATTTAATCAAAAATATCTTAATTTGTGTTTCGAAGATGAACGAAGGTCTTACAGGGTTGGAACAACATGAGGGAGAATAATTACTGACAGAATTTTCATTTTGGGTGAACTAACCCTTTAAGGTATGGCAATTAGGTACCAGGATTTTGGTCCAAGCCAACTCCGAGAGTTGTGGTGCTGAGCCCAGCCAGATGGCCTTGGGGGGAAGGGAGGTCCAGGTTACCTTGCTCATCCTTCGCACTGCCTCACTCTCAATTATACAAGCCCAAAACAAGAGCCATTGACACAGCTCACATCAGTCTTTGTGGTGCAGTCTTGGCATGGGTTCCCAACGTGAATTTTGTTGTGTGAATGCAAGGCAGACACACTGAGGAAAAGATTTGGTAATCTACAGTCGAGACCATTTTGTTCTTGTCATCTTTCTCCGCCCTCTTCGTCTGAAAGGAGAGGGCACAGCGCAGAGGTCAATAGAGCCAAATAAATTAATGGCTTGTAATGAAGTGAGAGGAGAAAAAGAGGGAGAGGTGGAGGAGGAGAATGACGAATGACAGGAGCGAGAGTGCAAGAGCAAACAATATACAGAAGGTATACCTGAGCTGGTGTACAATAAAGTGTGGGGAAAGTTGTTTGGTAATAAAATGTGATTTTCCGACCTTGTTCCAAATGCTGCCCTCAGCCTTTGCAATCCTTTTTTTTTTACGTAATACCTCACAGATTGTTGTGTAGAAGTCCACCTTAAACTCCACAACTGGTATAGGTTTCTCAAAAGGGCACAGCATGGGACAGATCACAACTCTGAATAACAACAATGATAAAATTGGACACCCTACAGTCAAGTGAAGGCTATTAGACTGCAAGTACACAAAGTGCGCCATTTGGCATTTGGAAGAGAGCCAAAATTTCACGTTAGGCTTTTTGGATGGGCAGATCTTTAACATATCCCAGAAGGTTTGTTTGACAGACTAAGTGGCTTGGATCAGTGAGTCAAATCCAATCCTGGCACAATAGACTGCTGGTCAATAACTTCAATGAAAAACAAAAAAAAAAAAACAATGGAGGAAAAAAAATGAGCACACAGGACAGAGTAATTTAGTGATTCATCCCAATTGTGCTAACAAATGGAGGGATAAATATGTTATTGAGAAACAATTAACCTCCCGTTGTATCTCATAGACTTTAAACGAAGCATTTAATCCCTCTTTTCAAATGTATCAAAGCTCAAACTGTTATCTATTCATTTCCAGTGCAATGAAATCTGCTTTAATCTGCTGGATTAACCCCTCTGAGCTATTTTCATCAAAGGAAAACTAATGCTAGATGGCTCCCCGAGTGCACTACGAACAATCGAGTCTTCAAAGAGGAAGACGAGGAAGGATAAAAAGGAAGTGTCAATGTCAGAGAAACATCCTGATTTTTGATAAAGCAAGATGCAAGATGCATAGCCTTATTGGGCAGCTGCTGATTTAAGGCCTGTGAAATCTAACGAACATAGGCAGAAAATGCAAACAGAATAGATTTGTAAAAAACTAACCCACTCTTTTTAACTTTTATAGCTTAAGTATCGCAATACGTCCTTATCAACCCAGATAGCAAACTGACATTGAATCAACGTGGAAATATGACATCGAAACAACGTTGATCTGACATTGTATTGCTCATCGAATTAACGTTGAACCAACGTCAGACGCGTCATTCTTTCAAAACTAACGGAAAATCAACTTGAAATCAACGCGTTGTTTCAACGTTATGAAAGCAAACCAATTTTAGATTTTCATTTAGCTTTGAAGAATGCCACGTCTGACGTTGGTTCAACGTTAATTCGATGAGCAAAATCAACGTTGTTTCAATGTCATGAGAGACGTCGTTTCCACGTTGATTCAATGTCAGTTTGCTATCTGGGAAGTGTTTTACGTGACCACTAGTCTTGTGGATAAGCTCAATTATCATCAAGGAAAACACAGAGAGCCAGGGTCACGACCACTGGGGGTCAAAAAGTCAACACATTACAAGAGAATCACCCACCTCTTAAGACAACTGAGCACTAGCATTCCACCGGATGAAACCGAGCGCAGGCCTGAGCTCGCTCAGGGGCTGGAAATAAACTAAAGTGATTAACTCAGTGGCATGAGGTTACGTAAAGATGACATTTAATGTAATGAAACTTCATCGCACTCAGTCACGCCTTGCCCTTGTGCGCGTTCGCGTATGTGTGTGCGCGTGGTGGTCGCTGCATAACTCCTGTCATCTGAGATGTCCGGAGCTCAGCGCTCACAATATTCACTTTGTTGTGATGAATGTTCTGTAATCTGTATTGGAACTGAGTGAAGGAGTTTAAAGATCCAATGTTCTCCAAGAGCCAGCAACCCCCCCAAAACCCTGAGGGCTGATTAATGGAAATACTGCATGACTCTCTGTGACTGGAATGAAGATGGAGGGCATATTGTTTATGATCATGTTAAGAAAGAGACTAAACTGATCCCTGGTCGTCTACAGAGGGGCTTGTGGGAAAAGGAGAGAAGGGTGTTCACCGTTTACAGGGAGGGATGTGATCTAAGTGTAGCATATTATAATTTCACATGATCTCTCACACACACACACACAGTCATCTTTGGCCTGCTTTTGACCTCGCTCATTTTAGAACACAAAGGGCCACTGTGTGATATCAAAGGCGAAACTAACACAGACTAGGGCCCCTTTATTTTAAAACAGCTCAACAGCCCACAGACAGACCCTGACCTCAGTATAAACACATGCTCGCATATAAACAGAAATAAAGAGATAGTCACCATATTGGCTGTCAATGAAAATTCAACTTGACTCTCCAACACCATGGAACAAAGACTGCAAAAGATGGTGCTACGAATGTGATGTCAAAAAATTATCAAAAAAATATAAAAATGTATGACTTTTCAAAAAACAAACAAAAAACAAATAACTTATTTTATAATAATTTCTGAATATATGAATGTACAGTATTACATTTATAGTTGAATTTATTAAAATTGTATAATATACAAATCAATATTTACACAAAATAAAATACTGTTTAATTTCAGTAATATTTTTTAACTGAAAGTTTAAAAAAAATGTATACATTCATTTATGTTTGTTTCCATTCATTTTCATATTTTTATGATACATAAATGTATGAAATATAAAATGTCAAACTGTGACAAATTATTATAATAATAAAAATTTATAGAAGTATGCCTGAGAGTATTTAGTAACCATATCCCAAAGCAGAAGAAGAGAGAAAATTATCAGTTATTTTTCTACTTTTTTACTTTTCATGCAACAAAAGCACAAAAGTCCCCCAAAAATATGACTATTCATGACCATCAGTTGGGTTGGTAAATTACAATATTTTCATGATTTGTAATCACAACATTATTTCTTTTGTCAAATCAACTTAAATAATTTATGTAGTTCAGATAACATAATCTTTTAAGTTCGATGATTAAATCAATCTCCTTCATTGTATTAACTCAATGTTTCCATTTCAATGAACTTAAATTAAGGCAGTCAGGTTACTTCATGTTTTAAGCTAAACCAACAATATCATTTTACAGTGTACATGTGTGTGGTAGGGAGGGAAAACTTAATTGATTTCACATCATTACTGTCTGTAGTGGTTTAGTGGTTTAAAAAGTGAAATGGGAGGACATGTGTCTTTGTTGTAGCCAATGAGGATCTCTAAAAAAGTGTGCTCTTCCTTTTTTTCTCCATCAATCCCTTTTGCTTCACACATATGCAAGGCCACAGAGGGCTAATGTGGGCCCCAGACACGCTTCCTCCAGGGCTTGGAGCCAGAGAGCTAGTCATACAAACACAGCAGCCTGCCACAGAAGATCAGGGTGGCCCACATAGGAGGGAGCCGAGTGGAGGACGGTGGAGGATAAAGTGGATGAGCCACACACACACATACACACGCTCACTGAAATACAAACACACAGCACTGAAGCCTGTCAGGACGCATGCCAAGTTGGTATACTTTAATTACGGGAACGTTTGACCATGAAATAGCAGGGCATGTGCGGCGCGCACATGGAGATTACACTCCAGTTGCATGGCTTTCCACAGCCGGGATCGTTCCTCAACAATGGGCTGAAAGGGTTGGAGAAAGACATGGGGCTTGTGCAGAGGGAGGAGGCTGTCGTCCAACCCATTGAGATGCTGAGAGGAACATCCTGATATCATGCACGGTAATCTTGCACCAATGAAGACATAATGAATCTTGGCACGGGGAGGGTCTACAGATGGAGCGGTCCCTCTTTCCCCCCTCTCTTTGTCCTTCCCTCTCAAATCTCTCTGCTTCTTTGCACTCGATCGCACTCTCTCGTCGTTTTTAAATCACTCAGCGGAAGAAAAATTCAAATGAAAGACCGGTTCGCTTTACAGATGTGGCCTCAATATCCTCGGGCTTCCTTTTATGACAGACTTACAACTCAGTTGAAACCAAATGTAAGTGTGTGTGTGTGAGAATGTGTGTCCACTGCCACTTCACCCCTCTGACTTTGAAACTTAAATGGAAAGGCTCACTCTTACACGCCAAGAGCTCCTAATTCAAGATTGTGAGTGGCTAGCGAGCATGCATATGAGTCCGGGCCGCAGGTGTGTTGTGCGTGTAAGCAAGCCTATGAGTGTCTATGGGTTCGTGTCAGAGGGCCTCTCCGTCCTGATTGCAAGGTCCTCTCAAGGGACTTGATGCCTACTTGATAATCACTATGTCTGGAAGTGCTGAGGCCCCCAATAGCCTGCTGAGGCCAGAATGGCCCCCTCTCCTTTACAGTGCAGTGATTAGCATCTCAAGGGCTTCAAGAGAAACCAAGCCATTGGAGGTCACAAGAGACTGAGGTCTTTGATATGATAAACTCAACTCAAAAGCATCATGCAATTCAAGAGGCTCAAACTTGAAACGCAGGAGCCCAACCCGATTTCATGAGGAAAAAGTAACTATTTTATGAGCTGCCGACTTCTTATAAATTCGTACAATATAATGTGAATGAAAACAAGATTGAAGGTCCACCCTTAAATGGGTGATGAACTGGCTTTTTAAATGTTATTATATTGTTGTCTGAGGTCAACTTATGATGTTCGCTTGGTTTTTGCATTCAAAAACATCAAAATGAATAAGTAATAGGCTATTTTGTACCCGAGTTTTGAGCCTAGCTGAAAAACGCTCGGTTTTTATGAGCGTCTCGCACTGAAGACTTGGAAGTAAACGCCCACTGCTGTGAGTGGATAACAGTTTTGCATATTATAATGAGTTTCAACTCACCCGTCGATGGACTTAGGGGAAATTGTTTTGAAGACGTCCAATGTTGTAAAATGGCAACCGGAATGATTCGCCCATACATGTTCGAACCAGAGTCCGTGTCTTGCTCAATTCTTGTGAGATCCAATATAGACGGCACAGCGCCGTTCTTTACTCTTAATCGGTCTGCAAATCCAGTCTTATTTACAATCCTCAGTGAAATGAAGCGAACAGACGGACAATGTTTTACCCTCATCAACTGGAACGTCATTAAAAATAAAGTTTATCCATGCAGTCCTATTGGAATCCAGAGGAAGCTTATGCAGCGACTGTCTTCTTCCACAACCAGGCACTGAACCATATTCTGTATTGCTCGGTAGCTCAATCCGGTTTGTCATCACGAGGTAGGCCTATGTTATTTAGCTATGCGTGTAATGCGCGAATCAGTGGGCGGGGCTAAACCGGCCGTGTTGAAGTAGGCGTTGATCTTCTTCTGCGGGGGTGGTGTTTTATCCTCTTTGACGTCATAGTTCCCCACTATAAAAAACGAGTCGTTTGCTGAGCCTGGTGTCAATAAAAGCTTTTATTGGACTAACAAGGATGTTTTCAGTTCTGAAACATACAGGATATTCTTAAAATATGATGACCTCTTAGCTGTCAAAAGCTCAAGGAAAATTTGATTTCTCAGTTCATCAGCCCTTTAAACCTGACATTCAGTGAGTCGTAAGTAGATCATATAAGTTCGGCATAATGTAAAATAGTTACGAGTTGCCATGAAAGTATGTTGCAGGAACCGCCATTTTAAGTGCAGAAATCTCAAAACCGTGTCCGTTTTGAGGACAGGTTTGGTGCAAAACAGCTTGAGTGAATAGTTTGAATGTGTACATTTCTTTTTGTTGATTTCAGAGCTTGTCAGTGAGAATAACAATCAATTTTCTTTGTATGAAAATGAACTGCTTGAAATTTTTCAAAATTAGGGATCCATAAAAATCTGGTTGATACCAAAATTTTTGTCGATAACCAATAAAAGGTCAATCAATAAATCTAAAATCTAATGTCGCTACAGGGTGGTTATCTAATGGCTGTCCTCCTCTCCAAATCTTGAACTTAATGAACCTTCAAAGGCTCTAATCTCATACCAGAAGCTACAGATTAGCCCCCATTGGCCTTGTGACACAACGGTGGCCACTTAAAAGAAGAATAAACCTGCAGAGACAGACTCTCATTCACAATGCCGTGCCTGGCCAGCAGTCATGGGAAAGCCACTATCCGGTGTCTCCTGATTCTGTTGTTTTTCTTTGGGTGGACAGATTTCCTCCCGTGGAAACGATGGGGGATAAAGACGCTGTGTTCTTTCTTGCCTTCAGGCATACATTCAGGGTCTATATGGTGTTCTCTTCCACAAATACGCTAGTGCGGTAGGTTGAGGGATAAAAAAGGATTTCTGTTTGATTCTGCTTGAGAGAAAAAAACAATGCAACCATCAACACGCACTGTCATCTTTAGGCATTGAACAATGTAAGGATCTACAATGAGCTTCACAAAAGGCGGCAGACAAGATCGCTGTTTTCTCCCATGATCACTTGCAGCAGGTCTGCAGAGAAAATAAGGGTTTGGCAGCATTAAGAAGTCATTATCTTTAAAGTTACGAGGAAGAACTTTCCTACCAAGTGTCATCTCCGAGACAGGGCTTGAAAGGAGGTCCCGGAGGGGCCAAACGTATCGCCTCTGATCATGAAACGTAACAAACAGGGGAGCGCATTAGAATTCAGAAGGGCTGGCAGGACACTTGCGTGAGGTGCTTCCATAAACGGAGAGAGAGAGACGATAGAGATGGCAGACACACCGCATATGCAGATGAGATGCATGACACACTCAGTTTCCACAACAACGGTGCCCTAGGGAGAGCTGCCCTGGTGACAAAGGCTTTGGCAGCCAGAACACCAAGACCTCCTCGCAGACAGGGCTTCATCCAGTCATCCTGTGATCTGGGCTTCAAGCACAGAATCTGTACAGACTCACGTCTGATATACTAATGTAATGGCAAACACAATTTTCATATAACCCTTATTAGGAACACTTCAAGTTCGTTATAAACAAGATGCAATTTAAAGGGATACTCCACTTTTTTTGGAATTAGGCTCATTTTACAACTCCCCCAGAGTTAATCAGTTGAGTTTTACCGTTTTCGAATCCATTGATATTTAGAAGAATATCAGTAACCAGACCGTTTCTGGTCTCACTGACTTCCATAGTAGGAAAAAAATATACAATGGAAGTCAATGAGACCATAATCTGTCTGTTTACTGATATTCTTCTAAATATCAGAAAATCGGCTGAATACATCTGAAAACGGTAAAACTCAACTGTTTAACTCTGGGGGAGTTGTCAAATGAGCCTATATCCAAAAAAAAGTGGAGTATCCCTTTAAAGCATTACAATACACTGTACCTTACAATCAGTTCTTGTAAATAGCTAAAATACATCTAAAACTCAGTCTTACCTTACAGGGTTAAAGCTTTAAGAGTATAATGCATTAAATCTCATTAAGCCATGCAGTAAAATGTCATGTATTGTGTGTTTGAATCCATTAGGCTATTTAAAGATGTAACTATGAATAGGTATTATAATGCATTGTAATAATGGCTACAATTCATTATGCATGACAAAGTGCATTATTTATATTAATATACCAATATTAATTTAATCATTAACAATATACAAAGATAAAGAATATTATGTTTTATATATTTTAATTATTATTATTATTAAATAACATTATTACAGCGATTATTAAAATCATTAACATTTCAACATTCATAATATTTCAACAATTACATTTGCATTCATTTTATTTGATATATTTTAAATATATTAGTAGTATTATATTAATATTAAAGCAATAATTATTGATGACATTGCAATTAGATTTTCATTTATTTATACATTTATTAACTAATTAATACATGCAATGTATTATTTTGTTGGCTATCAATATATATTAAAATGATTTTTTTTTTTACTTTTTTTTTTACGTTAGCTATACAAATTGAAGTGATTACCTGTACAAAATAGTTATGCTAATAGTGCCAAATCAAACAACACTAATAATCATTAATATTAATATAATAATATATTAATATAATATTAATTATTAAATACAATTTTTACTGAAAATTAAAATGTGTCCGCATTATATCTGTCCATGCCTCATCTTTTTATCCATCACTTGTCCAGCTAGAACCGTCTTAGATGTCCAGCGTGATTGATGGACGCTCTGCTAAATGTTCTGGCGGGACACTCTGGGTGTACGGCCCCTACAAGTGAGGCACACGCACGAGGGCAAACTGCAGTTCAATGCGTGTGACTGACCACAGAGAGTGCCGTGTCTGTTGTGACGAAAGGACAGATGGCGCCAATGAGAGGAATGGAAGCGAGCAGCAGCAGCTGTTTAGGCCCTTTGCTGTGTTTGGAGGATGGAGGTGTGTCCGCAGTTGTCAGACAACGGGGATGACGTCAGGGGTGGCCTCAGATGCCGTTGGGTGGGCAGCTGTCCTGCCCTGGCATCAGGTGAGGTTGTGCACAGTTGCACTGGACACAGCTGTGGCAAAAGCTGGCTAGCAGCATCCTAGGAATGTAGCTGGTCACATCCTCTGTTGGCATCTGGTAACAATCGTACACACACACACACACAGTCTATAGCTTTGCTGGAGAGCACAAGCGGCCGGCACACATCAGTGACCCTCTGTTCCACTTGACGGTGTCCATTGCTGCGGGATGGAGTCATGTCTGCATGCTGGATATCCACAGCTGTCAAAGAAACACAGGCCACCTCAAAGCAGCATTAAACAAATGAGGCAGAAAATGAGAGAATACCCGACATTACCGTCATTCGGTTTACGAAGACATAAAGCACATAAACACAAGCTGTTTGGAGGCTGTATAAACTTTTATGCTAACACAGCGTCCTTCGCTCGTATGATGATAGCTTATTGGCATTTGTTTTGTTTCGCAATACCCCAAATATGTTTATATACAATCGCCATCCATTACAGGCTAATTTTAGAGCCTCATGGGTACAGATTTCCCCCCCAGACTCAAAGGTTAAGTGCTACTCAAGGGCACTTCTGAGCAAAGTCAGGACTTTGAGGGAGAAAAAAAAAACCTGCAAGCACCTGGATGAAAGTGTGCTTTCCTCACAGATGTCCAATGAGCTTCATAGCCAGGGGCTCTTTCAATCAAACCCATCTGCCAGTGCTTTATATGGCCAGATAAAGCCAGGGTACACATACGTAAACATTGCTTAGCGAGCTGCCTTGCTATATTCTCCCAAGATATGCAGTTACCTTCTAAGGAGACATACGCTACAGAATTTGAACCAATATTCAAACTCCACATGCAACACAAATACACTTAAAGCGCACTGGATGCTTTACATTAGCATGTTGCTAAGCTAATAACAACACTCTGACAAGCATAAAAATACCTAGCACACAAAAATTTGTGAAAATAGTACAACTTTTTTTAGCACTGAAATACAACAACAAGACAAATATTTAAACTTGCACATCTGCTAAAATTGAATTACATGGAAGTCATTTTTGAATTTACAGCTTTAAAATTCGATTCAAGTAGGCAGCACATTAGATTTTATGAATTACTGTAGAACCAAGCTAGAGTAGATAATTAGATAATTAAATACAAATAGAATATGAGAAATAAACATGAACATATAAAATATTCAGATTAAATTTTTATAAATATAAAATATCAAATTCATATTGGGAAGGTTTTAGGATTCAGTCAGGACACAGAGGCAGAAACTGACAGTATAACAAAATGATAAAGAGGATATTTTACGTGCTCAAGGAGACGAACAATGAACAGACACAGATTGAGACAGTAACACGGGCACAGTGCCCACTATAAGAGAGGAGCTGGATGTGATATAAATTTCGTCTGTGTGAGAGAAAGAGAGTACTGGCGGATTCAACTGGAATTTGACAATGAGAATATTAGGTTTTTGCTAAGAAAAAGAAAAATCACAGTTACGACATGTTGCAGTCAGTCTTCCTCGTCCCTCAGGTGTGACGCTTCATAATACCACTCAGAGCGACTGACCATCCAACGAACTTCTGAGGATTCGTTCCGTTCTTTAAAGCACGCTTCCTAATCACTGCCACCAATCACTACTTCCGACATTCCCGCCAAGGACTACAAGATGTTGTCAATCATTAATCGTTCTCAATCAGGCGAGATTTCCACAAGGAGAAATCACTTCCTGGCGCCACGACGCAACCACCCCCCACCCCACAAGCCTTCCTTCGTGCTCATTGCTTCCAAATGTTATCTGTAATTACCATTCGCTCGGCAAATTAGCTCAAATCAGATCATGCTTCTTAATTAAAGTGACATTTCAGCAGTGGAGGGGGTACACGTGTGGCTGCGCTAACATGCTAATTAGCCACGCTAACGTGCTAAATGATAAGTAACCTGTAGACCCTCCAATAGTATTTAGCTTCACCAAGGGAGATCTTCCCTAGGACCTGCGGATCAGACCTGCAGAGAAGGGTAGGTGGACATGACATCAACGTGAATGACTAGTTATTCACAAGCACCTTAATTTCAAGCTCAGGGCTGAAAAGACACATTAGGGAATCACTACATGGCGGTTAGCACATGAACTCTGCCGTCGTAGATATATAGAGTTCTGATTAAAATAGTTATGACTCAGGTTGCGAAAAAGTAGTCTCATCCCATGCATTTTCAAGCCGCTTTATTAGCTGTTGTCTTCAACGTAGAGTCGGACAAGCTGATGCTTGAGGTTGGAGGGTACAGCTGATGCCAAGGAGGCAGACATATTTATGCATAGAGGATTTTTTATGGGTATTTTCGCTCTCGTGAACCCTAGTAGTGGATTCTATAAAATGACTGACATTGACCTCCTGTTTATGACACCCACAGGGGCCACATTTCATAGCAGGGTCACACAATACATCTCATAAACAATACATACATGCATAACTATCGCCGCCTTCTCACTCTACATAACCCACCTGCATAATATATGTGTATATATAATTATCCCAAAAAAAAATTAGCTTAAAACATTACAAAATAAAAGTGTAATTAAAAAAAAAATAGACAAAATTACAAAAATAAGTACGGCAATAACCAAATAAAATACCAAATAGAAATTGCCATAACATTATTTTATATAATATGAATATGATTTAATGTGAATTTGAACATTACAGAGAAACGGTGCTTTAACCATGAAAATAGACACTGCATGTAGACTGATTCTGTCATGTGCCATCACATTTATTTATGGTTAAAGGGTTAGTTCACCCAAAAATGAAAATTAAGTCATTAATTACTCACCCCCATGCTGTACCAACCCCGTAAGACCTTCGTTCGTCTTCGGAACACAAATGAAGATATTTTTGATTAAATTTGAGAGCTGTATAACTACCACATTGGCTGCCTAAGGGACTGCCTCTTGACGGCCCAGAAAGTCAATGAAGAAAATGTTTAAATATCCCAAGTGACTACCGTGGCTCAACTATATGTTTATCAAGCGACGAGAATACTTTTTGTGCGAAAAAACAAACAAAAATAACGAGTTTATTCGACTATTCCTTTTCTTCCTTGTAGGCCAGAAACGAGACTTCCTTAGATTTCCGCGACGCATGCGCGAGAATTGCGATCTGCTTACACTACTTCAGTTCAATTCTCGCGCATTACGGGGTTGGTACAGCATGGGGGTGAGTAATTAATGACTTAATTTTCATTTTTGGGTGAACTAACCCTTTAAAGCCCTTTTTCTTGAATTTTTGCGACATTTAAAGTATGGATATAGAATGTTTGTGCTAAAGTGAAACACAAAAGAGTGTGTCTACATTTGAGAGATTTTATCAATAAATCAGCTATTTCAGTAACCATTTTGATTGCGGTAAACCTAAAAATCTTGGATGGGAATAGATGAACGGATGGCTAGAATTAAGTGATTGAGAACATAAAGGAAAAAATAAAAAAAATCGCTACAACTGAACCAAACAATCTTCTATGTCGCAGTCTAACAGCCCATCATGGGTCTTTGCTTCACAAACACTAACACACTCACACACACCCATACAGCTGTCTGCAGCCACTAAGATTTAGGCCCCTGATTATATATTCATACAGATGAATCAATAAGGCCTCGCAGCAACTGAAAGACTAGAGGAATTACAATGAGCCCACGTCAATAGACTACAGCTTTACATTTCATTAGGGCCAGACCCACACTTTAGCACTAAATGAATAGCAATAAAACAGCACCGCCGGCACAAACACACATCCAAGATCCAGAGCTGGTCCATCTCTTACAGCTCGGCTCTTGAGAGCTCACCCATATTTGGCTAAGGCTCTGCAAAGGAACTGGATTGACTGACGTGGTCGAGCACTGAAAGGAGCAGGAACTAGATTGGTACTCAATTAACTGACACGGTGCCATCAACATTATGTACATACACCTTTCTAGCTTTCACCTCATTTGGAACCTAGACACACACAGTCTATGTGCACACGGGCCATTGATTTCTGTATAATGACACAGGCAGTGCTGTCCAACTTGGGGCCGCTACAGGAAGAGCAAGGTGGAGGAGAAATGCGATTCCGATCATGGGATATCACTCGACATCCGCTGATCCCCCCCTCACCACCCCCGCGCACAACCTATATCCAGCCAGCGGTTTAGACATCACACCGGGGTCATATACAAGGACTGAGACAGGATTACTGCATACTTCAGCACAAGCACGTTTGTGTAGAAGTGTGGGTGCGTGTGGCTGGTTTTCATTTTCTTGAGAGCAAATGTGCCTGACTTTTAGTAGTCTAATACAAATAAAACAGTACTTTGGCGGTACCAAGATTCACTGATGGTATCACTTGGTATTACCTTGGTACTTTGAAACCATGGTTACGTATGGTATTTACATAGCACTGTGAAATATTTCAAAGAATACAAATGTTATTACAATCATTTGTATTAGTGTTCAAAACCAAGGTATATTATTTTAGTAATCATGTCAATCACGAACAAAACAAAAAAAAATACCGTACCACTTAATTTTGAAGTACCTAGGGATTCCATGTAAACACTATAAATACAGAAATGTCCTATGACGAAAATATATTTATAAACTCAAAGATCAAATCTACTCTATTGTCCAACCACAACATTATTTCAGTCCGACGAAGACACCATACTAAAACCTTTACGAACATTACGACATCAAATGAACATGTGCAATCGCATTACCTCCAAAACCAAAAATTAAGCATGCGACTCACCTTCTTCATCCTGCCGCTACGGGTGCCGGTGAAGGCTACGGTGTGCCCGCGATAATCATACGCCGCCACTGACGTCATCCCATCGTCTTTGTCCAGGAACAAAGGGATCCCCTCGATCGTAGTGGTGCCCCCTAGAGGCTGGTTGAAGTCCTGGCCACAAAAGTTGTCATCTATCTGCAGAGGCTGTAGGGAGAGATAAGTAAAAGGCAGAGATGTTAAAGTAGTTAGTGAGTGGGAGTTGGGAGCGATGGTGGCTGGTAAGTATGGCATTTTCTATCATCTTAAGCTTCTGCAATACCAATCCATTCCTTTATATTCCTTTGGGTCATTAAAGGCATACTGTATTTTCTGTCCTACTGAATCAGCCAGAGGCCCACACTCATACAGATATATCGCAGGATGAGTCCTAGTGCTTGTGCGGCTAGAAGAACGACGGAAAATATAGAGGACCTGAGGGAAAATCATTCTCAGCTCTTAACTCCTTTATGTGGACATGGCCAACATCAAATGTCGCAATTGCAATTCAATGCCTAATGCACAAACAATCCCTTACAGTCCCACACAATGCACAAAGTGTCCTAGGAGACGTCCTCCCTTTTCTGGACGACAGACTGGACTCATTAGTAGAGACAAAAGTGGCCATGACCCATAGTGCCCCGCATGGCTGCCCAACGGTGCCCCTCATCCTTCACCCAGCGAGGGGTGCCGCTGCTGCCAAGGATGACCCGTTCCAGGCAGCGGGAAGGATATTCAGGCTCCCGAACACTGTAGTGGACCAGCGCTGTGCCCTACAACACAAGAGAGCATGTTCTTCCCAAACCCCATGGGAGATGCCGAGATTTGCTCTGTAAATAGAACGAACAGAAGGGGATTGGACAAACAGATCAAGTGCATCCCTAAGGTTAGCGACCGTCTGGGTCACACCGACCACCCTGCACCTACTGTAATTACAATCGGCCGGACTCATCTCCTGAGAGAAAACGTTTGTTGCTCACCATCCGCAATTATTGCCGCTAGGTGTTATTCTCAGTTAGATGAGGAAACATTATGTTGGCAGAGTTAATGACGCTGATAATGGCGGTTAATGCAAGCCAACCAATGATGCTGGAAATACCACTTGCGTTAGCAAAGCTTGAAAAGTGCTGGCAAAGACAAGGTCGTAGGGACAAGCTACGAGGGTGTCAGGGTGTGCAAAAAATTCAGATTTAAAGAACTGAAATATCACAGGAAGTTGATCTGGAAAAACAGGAAGGTGAATGTCCTAAATTGCAATTCCACACAGCATTCGGGGAAAGGAAGTGTTCTTCTGATTTATTTTGAGTCTTCTTCCTTACATAAAAACTTCAAATGTTGGCTACCTCAAATTACATTTAGGTATTGACATTTTATAAAGCAATCTCAATTCAATTCTTACTTAATTTAGAAAATGCTACACATGTATACAGCACTAAACAAGCACATTTAAACGCACAGCTGAAATGTATTGCTTTTACCTCCTATTCAGTGCCCCATTTAAAAACTGCAGAAATAACAAGGCAGTCACCCATAGCCAGTGACCGCGACTGGCAGCGATGCATTTCTATCAGAGATTCTCCACTATGCCTCATGTAGATTTCGTCTTTTTACCCTTCTTAACTCAAATTACAGCCTCATTTTGGGGCAAAGGGAGAGGGGACTACATAATGTGGACTGCATAGAGGAGGAGCTGATGGGTGTCCTGACCCGAAAAGGAATTTCTCCCACAAATTTCGAATTCGAATCAGGGAGTTAAGAGACACGGGGATGTTAACAAGTTAAACACAGACACCATGCGACCACAGTTTTTTGGGCTGGACTGAGAGTGTCATCTTCAATATCCGTGGAATGTGAGGGGGATGACAGCTGAGATGGAAGGGGGCTGAAATGCCTCTGACAGGCTGGACAGGAAGGAGATGTCTCAGAATTCAGTCAGAGAGCATGAACAAGAAAAACTTAAGAGCCCATCTGTGCTGCTGCCACTGAAGATCAAAACTGACTCTACATGATGATATTTTCCCCCAACAACTGTTCTCATGTCAACAAACTTACTAAATTCCAAATGTATTATTTACTCATTTCGGAATTCAGAAGGATGTTTCAAGCTGACCTTAAAGACAAAATTCTGTTATCATGCTGTTCTAAAGCTGTGTGACTATTTTTCTGGAAAACAAAACAGGATTTTTTTTTTTTTTTTTTTGCAAACTACGTAGTGCTGTCAAGCTCCAAAAAGGACAATAAAAGTATTATAAAAGGGATTCATAGAGCTTGTGCATTATATTCCAAGTTTGCTGAAGTCATAGAATAGTTTTTATGAGGAACAGAAATTATTGCTAGCGACTGATAAAACTCCCCTTAGGGGAGAGGTTGACTGCTACAACTGAATCGCTGAGTCAGTGAGTTGAACCATCATCTGATTTGCTGTAAAGACCTGATTCTAAGAGACAATTGATTCAATAATCAGACATGGTTACTTTTCTTATGCTAAGGAGAGCTACAGTACATCACTTCAGTAAATAATGACGTTGACTTTTGGCCTGTTCCACATCAAAAAACAAAACAAAAAAACGATCACATGATTTCAAAAGACTTGGAATATAGCATGAGTCATTTAAGCTGTAAATTATGGTAATTTTTTGGTAATTTTGGAGCTTAACAGAAGCAATCCTCAATCACTTTCATTAAACAGAAAAGGCCCATTTTCACCTAAAAAAAAAATCTTCCACAAAAAAAAAGTCAGTCCTACAGGTTTGGAACGACATGAGGGTGAGTAAATAACAACAGAATGTTCCGTTTCGGTTGCAGTAATTCTGTCTAAAGTCTAAAAATACCCATCAACAGCATGGAAGGTATAAGACAAGGAAGCTGTTGTGTAAATGTATTACCTAATAAAACAATGCCCTCTTATGAGAAGCACAAATATTACCCAACATTCTGAGTAAAGCCTGGTTGATTCAGTTTAGCTGATGACTAAGCACCTGATTTCAAGTGACCCAATGTAGACCAGTGGGAAAGAAGAATGTGATGCCAACCCACCTCTGCTCACTCACACACACACACACACACACACACCTCAGAGAGCAGCTGTAATCCTGATGTCTTATCGTTACACCATCTGATCGATCTCAAAGCAGACACGATCCAACTCTATCCTCTATCAGTCCATCTCTTTCTTTTCCTGCCTCTCGATCTGTCCAATGATAGCCTTAGGGATCGATGAGGGAGGCAGGATTTGACAGAGGGGGATGTGATGGACACGTCTCAAAGGGTTAATCTGGCAGCATGTTTCTGAGATGCCGCAGGCCTGATCCAGAGAGACTGACACCTGATGGATCAGGTATTTTGGGAGAACATACACAAGAGAGATGCAAAGTTCTCAGTCATCTTTTAGACAGATGAAAACAGTTGTGCTTAAACACACTTTGGTAATATTCCATTTTTAATTCAATGCATTCAGATGTCACTCTCACAAAAATACCAAAAGGAATCTGACTTCGGTTAATCATTCATATTATTCTGTTTAAAATTTGGTTAGTCATTATTAATATGTGTGTTCTGAGACATATACAGTATATATATATATATATATATATATATATATATATATATATATGAAGAGTTCAGATGCAAAAGCCTCTAAGTGCCATTTGAAATTTTCTTCTAAAATGATCATTTTTATCGAGCTTGTATATTTAAGTTCAGTAATTTCACTTAAATGGCAATGAAGATTACCTATTAATTGTCATTTAAGTGAAATTAATGTCATTTAGAGGCTTTTGCAACTGAACTCTTCATATATATATATATATATATATACACACACATACATATATACACACATACATATATATACATATATATATACATATATACACACACACACACACATATACATATATATACGTATATACATATATACACACACACATATACATATATTTATATATATATATATATATATATATATATATACCAAGGTGGGCAGCCATGTGACGAGTGTGTTTGTTTACGTATGTGCTCGATTGTCCTTAAACGCGTTTCTGTTGATGCGTGTCTATGTGTGTGCTTGTCCTTAAATGTGTTTGTAGTTGGAACACATAAATGAAGATAAAGAGAGGCTGCCAAAATCTTTGGACGCATGGCCTAAGAGAAAGGGAGAGAGCGAGAGATGAGTGGAGGGATGGCAGGCTGCCAGCCTCCTGTTTTGATTGGTGATGGTGGAAATGCAGCGGCTCAGCCGTTTGCCCTTTGTTTCTTTCAAACAGCCAATGGAGGCTCTCTAATTGGGTCTTAATGGTGCTCGCGCTAAAGCGAGCCAGAATTCAGGCACTCTCTCCGCTGTTCTCTCTGGCATTAACAGCATCAGACAGGAGAACATCACAGATTCCCAAAGCATCTGAGGCTTATCTAAAAATACACGTCATATTAGCATGGCCATCATGAGCTCTCGTTCAGCTTTATATAATGGTGTTATTTATAAAGCTGCTTCCACTAAGCAATCCTATTGACCCTAAGTCCTTTAGTAGGACGTAATGTATTTAGGTTGTCCGTCCCGTCATTTGATTAAGGAAAATGCTATGACTTTCATGTAGCTCAACTGGTAGAGCAACACTGGAGGTCTCGGGTCTTAGCTAGACGCTAATGTTCATTCTGTGAAAAATCAAAACGCATTGTGTAGTTGACATAACATGTCTGTTGACATTTTATTTTACTCATCATTTACTCTTAAGTTTTTTCCCTATTTTTAAATATTTAAAAATCTTTTTTTTTTTGCATATATGTTTATCTCTAATTCATTGTAAGTGGTCAACTGTTTTGTTAATCTCAATTAACATGAGCTCATAATAAACCACATGTACACTACCATTCAAAAAAATCAAGGTCGGATGCATTTATTTAATCAAAATACAGTAAAAACAGCTAGTATTGTGAAAAATTATTACAATTTAAATAACTGTATTTTTATATATTTCGCAATCCAATTATTCCTGTGATCAAAGTTGAATTTTCAGCATCATTACTCAGTCTTCAGTATCACATGATCATTTGCTGCTCAAGAAACATTTCCTATTATTAAAATGTTGAAAACAGTTGTGCTGCTTAACGTTGTGGAAACCACAATACTTTTTTTCAGGAGTATTTGATGAATAGAAGGTTCAAAAGAATAGCATTTATTTGAAATAGAAATCTTTTGTAACAATATGCATGTCTTTAATGTCACTATGAATTAGAGAGTTCATTTGAATAAAGGTATTCATTTCTTTAAAAAATATTTGAATATTATTACAGTATATATTAATAACATTGAACGGTAGTGTTTGATTCTACATTCTGTGGGACTGCTTCCAGTTTCTGCAGTCCTGGTGCCTGTTCCCGCCTGTCTTCCTGTAAATATTTAAGCACACATGCTACACAACTGACAAACAAAGTTTCTTTTCCACATTTCATGACTTACAATAAGGTTAAGTCATTGACAGGCTGTAAGATGACAAATGGTGGTTTATACAGACAGATCACACATACATTCACACCCATAATACACTCTCACATTCACCTGCACTGTGGTTCTGCTGATTACCCAATACCCATGGCATGGCGTTAAGTCAGAACGATTTATCAGTCTACGCTTTCACCTTTAATCACCTGTGGACTCTCTCTCTTTCAGTCTCTCTCAGTCTACATTCCCCTTTCACTCCAGCCCCTCTTCTGGCATTAAAAAAGGCACTAGATCTTTATTGTTTGACTTTATAATAGTCGTGGAGTGAGAGCAGGTGTTCACTGTGGGGATGCAGTGGAAAGTGTGCACCGCTGATCTTCTGGACTGGTTTTGAATTAAAGCTGTACATTTTTAAAAAAAAATACCCCTCAAAATGATATTAAAATGGTGATTTATAGACTTAAGAGAGAATGAGTCATTGAAAAGGAGCGAGAAATTACAGAACTCCACACTGCGATTTACTCTGGCCAAGTATTGTAATGTAATCTCACGGGACAGTTAAGTCTGTCATAATGACTATTTGATAGCAAAACCTAAAAACGAAATGCACTCAAGAATCATTTTAAACGAGGTTGTTTCAAAACTATAACATGCCCAGACCACAATCTCCAAAAATATATATATATATGATGGATGGATGGATGGATGGATGGGTGGATGAATGGATGGATGGATGGATGGATGGATGGGTGGATGGGTTGGATTGATGGGTGGATGAGTGGATGGGTGGATGGATGGGTGGATGGATGGATGGATGGGTGGGTGGATGGATGGGTGGATGGATGGGTGGATGGATGGGTGGATGAGTGGATGGGTGGATGAATGGATGGGTGGATGAGTGGATCGGTGGATAAGTGGATGGGTGGATGAGTGGATGGGTGGATGAGTGGGTGGATGGGTGGGTGGATGGATGGGTGGATGGGTGGATGGACGGATGAATGGATGGGTGGATGAGTGGATCGGTGGATGAGTGGATGGGTAGATGAGTGGATGAATGGGTGGATGGATGGATGGGTGGGTGGATGGATGGATGGGTGGATGAGTGGATGAATGGGTGGATGGGTTGGATTGATGGATGGATGGATGGATGGGTGGATGGGTGGATGAATGGATGGGTGGATGAGTGGGTGGATGGGTGGGTGGATGGATGGGTGGATGGGTGGATGGGTGGATGAATGGATGGGTGGATGAGTGGATCGGTGGATGAGTGGATGGGTAGATGAGTGGATGAATGGGTGGATGGATGGATGGGTGGGTGGATGGATGGATGGGTGGATGAGTGGATGAATGGGTGGATGGGTTGGATTGATGGATGGATGGATGGATGGATGGGTGGATGAATGGATGGGTGGATGAGTGGATGGGTGGATGAGTGGGTGGATGGATGGGTTGGATTGATGGGTGGATGAGTGGATGGGTGGATGGATGGATGGATGGATGGATGGATGGATGGATGGGTGGGTGGATGGATGGGTGGATGGATGGATGGGTGGATGAGTGGATGGGTGGATGAATGGATGGGTGGATGAGTGGATCGGTGGATGAGTGGATGGGTAGATGAGTGAATGAATGGGTGGATGGATGGATGGATGGATGGATGGGTGGGTGGATGGGTGGATGAGTGGATGAATGGGTGGATGGGTTGGATTGATGGGTGGATGGATGGATGGATGGATGGGTGGATGGGTGGATGGGTGGGTGGATGGGTAAATGGGTGGATGAATGGATGGGTGGATGAGTGGATCCGTGGATGAGTGGATCGGTGGATGAGTGGATGGGTGGATGAGTGGATGGATGGATGGAAGGATGGAAGGATGGATGGATGGATGGATGGATGGATGGATGGATGGAAGGATGGATGGATGGGTGGATGGATGCCCATGAACGCTGCTTGGGCGTACATGCCTTCTAAAGCCGAAACTATCTATAATATCAAAAGGCTGACTGACTGAGGCAAGTGCAACTCTAAGCCGCACACATGTGCTAATGTGTAGCGTGTGCGCTTGTGTCATTTAACTAGCAGCAGGCAAAAGCTGTGGGACAGATGTTCACATCTCCTCACCACTGACCTGACACCGCACAGTGCACACGCACCCCAGACACAGCCTGTTCACACTCGCACATACAGATTCCTCAGACCAGCGCCTCACAACACAAACACATTTCCAAGCAGAGCACAGAGGCCTGATTATGAGACTGCCCATGACCTGCTCTCGGCCCCATGGCATCTGGCACACACAGAACACACATGCACAACACTTGTGCTCTCTCAGTTTCACAGTCTCTCTCTCTAACACGGAGGTTAAGCGATTATGCATTTCACTGATCTATAAATCAACATAAACTGTATCGGAGAGGAAAGGTACAAAAATGCTTCCATATGAAAGCCGAAACAGTTTTTTTTTTTTTTTTGTTAGTTGGGTAAATCTCATAAAACCCGTCAAGAACTTTCCCACGTCATATTTTAGCAATTATAATCGGTGGAATAAAAAGCATATTGGAGGAGCGTTGAATTATTTTGCATCGTGGCATCATTTAAAGTGATAGTTCCCCCAAAAACTAAAATGTTGTCATCATTTACTAAGCCTCACGTTGTTCCAAACATGTATGAGTTTCTGTCTTTTGAGAAAATGGTAAACCAAACAGTTGCCGATTGCCTTCCATAGTTTGAGGGAAAAATATTATGGAAGTCAATGAGGACCAGCAACTGTTTGTCAGTTAATTTGATATCTTCTTTTGTGTTCAGCAGCAAATTGATTTTTTGTTCAAATATGGCCCAGAATCCCACACATATATTTTTTCTGAGATTTCCCCAGTTTGTCAGTATATTTGAGAGCAGTGTGATCTACAGTCCTCATACGGTTCAGATTAGGATAACAGAACAAATAGTTTGGCACGGCATCCTCAAATCTGCACTGCCTCTCATGAGAAACAACCTGTAGAGGCTGAATGATTTGCACGATCACACGTATGTTTGGCACGCTCAGACGTCAGAGCTTCCATTAAAAGCAGCTGGTCCGATTCTTAATATGCTGAGTAGGAAATGCAATTTAGGCCAATTTCTCAACATTACTGACCAACTTCCTGCCTGACCGTTTCCCATTAAGATTCCAGTGGACCTAAACGTGTGCCGAAACACAATGTGCCGAATGCATGTACCCGTGCATGACGTGTGTAATTATTTGGATCTCGGTTTGTCCAAGTATTGTTAGGATTTAAATACATAAAGAACAAATAAAGCATCTGCTTAAATGACCAAAAAAAACTATTTCATATTTTAAAACTAAAAACATGAATGACAGTGTTTCATGTCAATCTATATTACTTTGCATCATATTATATCTAATAGTTTAATAAAAGAATGAAACAATTTTATTAACTTGTGATTCTTATACAACGTACATATCTGCAAAACATTTTCACAAATATAATTATTTTACATATATTTTCCTATAACGTCTTCTTTAACATATTACGTGTATTTGATTGTTTAATATGTTTTCATTACACATGCAAGTGCAACTATTATATTTAGTCTGAATAACAAGCTCTTGACTGTTAACCAAATGCTGTGAGTCATACGCGCAAGCCTGTGTGCGTCTGATCTCTAAGCTCACGAAGCTGATCTGAGGCTTTTAACATTGTTGTCCCAGCAAAATCATCAGATTATAATCTACATAATCTAAAATTAAGCATCCCATAAACACTAATCCAATTACAGCGCAGACACAGACTTTCTCCCAAGAGCGTGCTGCATTTTCGTCTGGAATCATCTGTATTCAAGAGCTCCGCTAAGCTACGTTCACACACAGCTACAGAGTAATGAGATCTGAGATACATCTCTGTTGTGCGCGAGTACATGAGAAAGCAATGAGCGATTTCATTAGTTTCTATTCAGTGGCTCTATGGTAGCCATTTGAGGCCCCGCTGGGCACGTTCTCTTCGACAACAAGGCCATAAGAGGGACATAACATTGAGAGAATGTGAGTCTGCCGTTTGACGCCCGCTCAAGAAGAAAAACTGGAAACGGCACTTCAAGACTCAGCATGGTGAGCCTGCGAGCTTCCAACAGCACTATGCTAAAGAGCCCTGATCAAGCTAACATAATGTTTAGCATGCTGTAAAATGCCAATTTATATGCATTCTTAGTCCACACAAGAAAAAAATGCCTCTGGTGACCCCTGAAAAAGATAAATTAATTCATGATCAGACAGGAAAACAATAAATTGGCACCAAAAAGCATTTTGACACTTATCCGGCTTGTGTAATTGTCATTGTATTACATACAATTGTGCAATTAATATGTTATTTGATGTGATTAAGGCAGCATCCATTTTATTTTCCTGGCAAACAGAAAATTGCCACTTAAACCATAGATATCAAGTTTCTATCGTCATCACCGGCGGCCATCTTTTCACAGGCAAGCTGATGTAAGATGAATGGTCAGCACGAACACAAATACTAATATCTCGTTGAAATATTGACGGATTTACAAACGGTTTGGTTTAGTACAAACGTTATTAACGTGGCTATAATTATCTGGATGATTATTTATTCATACAATTATTATTCATAAGTATGCTGTGTCATAACTACTACTCTCTAACGTTTATAACAAACCAAACCGTTTGAAAATCGGTAGAAAATTGAGCAAGTTATGGTTATTTAAATAGTACATGTACCATTAACACAATGTTACAAGTGAGCGAGCTGCCTGTGACAAGATGGCCGCCAGGTGCAGACGTTGACCTCCATTGGCCAGCAGCGTGAACGAGATATCTAGCCTTTATATAGATATTTATGACTTAAACTGTTAAACAGAAATTACTTTATTTGTATGTCTGGTTTAAGTTCAGGGGTTTAAACAGGTCTTGTGATCCTCAAAGTGTGACTATGAACATTTGAAAGGAAAAAAAATTACAACAAATGTATACATGACTGTTAAATATTTACCAATGCAAAAGTACTATACTAATAAAAAAAATTGTTTAAAAAATTCAGGTTCATACATTTTAAAGGAATACACTTAAGTGTAATATTTTTATATTTTTAAAAATGTTAAAGGAGCTTTATGCAAGAAATTTATTCAATTAATCATAAATTTTCCATGATATGTCACTAGACATAAAGAAATCATGTTCTCACTGACAACAGTAGTCCGGCCAGGATATTGTCATTTAAAAAGTGAAGTCGCAGCCCTTGACTGATGTTGATGTGGTCAAGTTGTAATTTTGTTCTGATGCGTCACCCTCCACCGATCTACCAATCACGGACTCAGTAGTGTTGCGGCATTCGGGTTGCCAGCTCTTCTCTAGTTACAACAGCTGCAGATACAAACGTGTCAGAATCAGATAAAAAAAATTCTAACATTGCAAAAAAAAACAAAAAACTCGATATGAATCCGAAATACTTTGTTAAAGTCCGAAATAAATAATTAACAGGGAAAAAAAAAACTCAATGTGTAGGACTCATCACTTGCCATTGGAAGTTTCTTGTAGCAGCCTACGTTCCTGCTGGAACCTGCAGCCTATCTGGCAACCTCGAGTCATGGGGGAAGGTGGGGATACACCCTAATTTAAAAGTGATTGCAGTACCAGTTTTTGCCACAATCTGGCATACAGCTCCTTTAATACTATTTAGATTCATATTTTAAACTTCAGTGCAGTGAACATTTTTTAATTTAGCATGATACTTATGGTATTTTGAATAGGGTTCCCAACCTAGTACACAGAAGTGGTCCAGAAGTTTGAAAAACCCTGGCTTTAGTGTCCTAATATGTTTTGGGGTCACTGCTGTTGCGAATCAGATCTAGCAGACATCTAGCTGATCAGATCTAGCTGTTGGTGAGACAATGAAAAAACAATCTGTTTGGTAGAAAATATCAATTGCATCTACAGGCTCATTTGCTAAATGTACTGCATCATGGTTATCAGCAAATGTCTCCCAGGAGCAATATCAGGGCTTTAAATGTCCAACATCAAATGAAGGTACTTGACTCACAAACATTGTCTCTTCAAACCCACAATCAGCAAAGCCTTTAGAGCACATCATAATAATAAAAAATGGTGTTTTTCCCACTCACTTGAACAAAGAGCACAGTCATTTTGGCATTTGAAGCTGTAACTATTGGTTTCCATTAGCTGTTCGAATTTTTCTGTCTAAATACACTGGACCCACCCCCTAAAATCACAAGTTGCAAGGTTGTGATGGCACCCAAAAGGGACATCCAAGCCTCATTATGCACCCAAAACAATTTATGTTTTCCTGGAATCTCTGACCTCAGCGTCCAGTAATGCTCCATCATCTAATCATACACCCCCTCATTACATGTGGACTCGAGAGAGCCTGCTAGAAACATTTCAGACAACAGCTAGCTTGAAGAGGGGGGGGGGGGAAACCAAACATAATAATAAAGTTCTAAAAGCCACCGTGACCTCTTCAGAGTGTCACAAAACTCCCAAAGGATCTCCAGCTTGGGTCGAGGTGCCAGGAATGAGGAATGGTTTTGTCCTTTCGAAAGTGGTTCACCATCTTTCTTTCCAGGTCATGCTAGTTATGCTTGGAAATTTGCTTACCAAAAGTGGCTGGCCATTACTCACAATGATTTAGCAAGTATTCATAGAAATCACAAGATTATTGGTGAGCTTTTCCTGCATTATCTCGAGCCGGATTTTAGTTCTCCAAACCCGCTGAAAGACCTGTAAACATGTTGTTGCCAAGTACTGTATACAATGTTCCTGGAACAACATTCTAGTCAAATAGTCTCAACTCCAATCTTTAAGCTAGGGCAAAGCACAATCATTAATAAGAATGTTGTTTAAGCTTAAAACCAAACCCCAGCATTAACCCGAAAATCTCACCGGTTGACAGGAATGTTTTCACACAACCATCAAGACGCTGATCCAAGAACAGATTATACTTGGTGAAAGCACTAGTGTTCAGCATTCTTAAATAGCTGAATCAGCTAAATTTGTGATTGTGGTTCACCGACGATCCAAAGACCTGTAAACGTGTCAAGTACGAACCATTTCTGGATTAATATCAAATGCCATCCACCTAACCCTAACTTAATAATAAAATCAAAGGGCAATGACCATCTGATGAGTTGTTCAACCCCTAAACCAAAGGTTAACAATAAAATGTTGGTTTGATAGGAATGTTGCTCCAGGACAAACAAGGTTGATCATAGTTAGTTCATTTCGATAATAAAATTACTGAGAAATATGGTTAAAGTCCCCGTGAAATCAAAATTGAACCTATTTACTTTGTTAGCGCATATTACTAGTCTTGTGGTGAACAATTAATCCGTGCAAGTAAAAATATATTTAAAAAATGTTTTACCTTGGTAATCTTTAATCAAAATCTGAAAAGTTACTTCCGGTCTGGAACGGTTTCTTTTTCTGATGACGTAGGTTTCACAACTTGGGTGGGGAAACGCTTAACCACTCCCCTCAAACCGTTAGTTTGCTATGAGCGAGAGATGGAGAGGAGGAGCTCTAGAGTAAAACCCTGCCCTCTGTTCAATATTCCGTTTCACTTGGAAATACGTCACAGCACTGGAGAAAAATCGTTTGCAACTTCCGGTTCACGGGGACTTTAAAGTCAAAAATGAAAATGATTCAGTGACTACGTTTACATGCAGCCAATAACCCGTTTAAAACCGGGATATTAGCAATAACCCGGTCGCGAACGGCCATGTAAACGTCGGCAAAAAACAAAATAAGCTCATATCCCGGATTTTAAACCTGGGATATTATACCTGGGGTACCCCTTTTCTAACCCGAATTTTTGGTCATGTAAACGCGTATCGGCATATCCCCATAGTGATTTGTGATCTGCGCATGTTCTATTCGCAAGGAATCTTGGTCTTAGAGAAACTTATCGGCGCCAGTGTTGCCAGATGTACGATAATTATCGTATTTGTACGATAATTTTCACCTCTGTACGATGTACGATCAATAATGAAAAAAATCCCATAATATACGATAATTTCCTAATTTTGTAATCGGAGGTCATTGTTATCATAATGCTTCTATACTCATTGATCTAGCTGTTGATCTACGTCACGACTGTGTGGAGAAAATTGTGTGGCGAGAGAGCACGGTAGATAGGGAGAGACCTTGCGTGTCTGGGTCTCCCCCGCCCCCGTCAACAATCCAGTCAACCTCACATGTCTTAAAAAATAGCTGAATTCTGTCCGTTTGACTCGTGTACGATCATTTTCTTCCAAATACGATAATTTTGAGCTTCTGGTACGATAATTCAATATTTTCAATCTGGCAACACTGCTCGGCGCATACAAAAATCCACGTTCAGTATACCGGAAGTAAACATGGCAAGACCAGGTGAGACACAGCACAGCATACTTTTGAAGCGAGCTCAGTAACATGAACCTGAACTATTCATTATCCGCGTGCTGCTGTTGTTGTTGTCTATGGATACAGGAAAAGGAATCGGAAATTATGCATATTGTCTGTACGTCTAGACGCTAATCGCAGGTCGCCGATATTGCATCGGGATATTGCAATTCCAAGTATACAGGAGAAACTCTCTCTGCTCACGCATGTAACGTTAAACGGGTTATTCCTAATGTTTCAGAAACCCAAATAGTGACCTTAACACGACCATAACCCGAGAATTGGCTGCATGTAAACGTAGTCAATGAGACAATTAAAACATACTGCCGCATAGATGCAATTTGACAGAATTTTACAATTTTGTTACAAAAAATATATTTATTTTCATTAAAAAATATGACTTTAACACTAATTTGTATGAAAAGTGCCCCCACTTGCCTTCTTAAACAGCCAACCATTGTAAAACGTGATGGCTGACCAGCTCAACAGAACCAAACCAAAACTAACTAGCCTGCAAATGCATGCTGGTAAAATCTAAGCAGTTTTTTTTTTTCAGCAGGGAAGGTGTAACTGGCTTTTCCCAGCTTGTGTATGCGGATGTTTTTTTTAAGCCTTTGTGGAATATGAAATAGACTGATGTTCTTTGGATCCATCCCATTGCCCACCACCACGGGAAACAACAAATACAGCTGCATGCGCAGCCTGGCAAATAGCGCCGCACACAAGCGCACACCCACAAACACACACTGCGCTCTTGATCACAACCACCTACCATCCCACACACACTCCATACGCGGCTGCGCTCCCACACAAACACACATCAATAAATAATTACACCGACAATTAGATGGGGAGCACTCCAAGCATGACCTGTTAAGAGATTTGCAACCTACACACATAGTCGCCATGTGAAGGGGGGGGCGATTAGTCATTTTTCTTACTACCCAGTTAACTGGCTGACTTATTGATTTAAAATTACCGTCACAGAGAGCTCATACAGTTGTCTACACTTTATTTGGCCGCTCACAAGGCCTCGTTTGATCTGAATAGCTTACGTTAAGGCTACAAAGAATGCAAATTTTGCCCCATTAAGAGCACATTCACAATGGGAACATCCACACAGGGACGCAGTGATACGATACTACTATCGGATACAGAGATCATGTTCTTGTATAACCCAGTTTCGGTTCCACCACTTTAATTTCTGGTTGGTTCTCCACAATATGAGCAACTACCAAATACTGCAAAACGCATCTGTACTCATTTTTGGTCTCTGAAAAGGTATTGGTGCACACATTTGGAATGAATAGATATTTACAGTCCATTTTCCTTTATTGTTTCCCCTTTACAAAAGAAAAATCGACAAAAGATTCCCTTAATCTCAAACCTGTGTTCCGAAGCACAATAAATAAGACTATGGAAAAACGATTAGCCCCGAGGCTATTGAGGTGGATATAGTTTCATCAACATGATTTTTCAATATCCAGTCATCTCTAATCAATACCCTACAGGGAAGGAGGCACAGATGGGAAGCCATTAAAGCGTAATCCAGTACAATATCTTTTTTGCCTGTCCGTGAAAAGGTCCCGCGTGGACTTGTTCTCTCATTTCCTTGAGCAGTTCCTCAGGGATTCCGAAAGAACAGCAAATGATATTCAAAGTCATGATTAAAATCCCAAAGTCTTTCATCTGGGAAGTTTTCAATAGCATCTGAGATTAAAAGACAAGACAGAAAATCTTTCAGCCTTCAGTCTGAGGGAAAAACAGAGCTGAACACTAGAAGGATAACTGCTAGCAATCAAAATCACCAGGCAAGTGATCAACCGAGATAAGTGATAATGTAATTATGCAAAGAAGCAAAGGGTAAGGAGTCGGTCCTGGTGTATTTTCGTTCATCAGTTAAACAACAATTTGTCTCAGTGCACACAGAATCAGCTAAAAGTCGTTCAATAATCATGAGATGTTCTCCCGAGATGGCGATTCACACTGTTTTCAAGTACGGAAATGTATTGTGTGTCGTCGTTGTGCTCATTAATATCATCTGTGGACACACAGAAAAACTCATTAGCAATGCTAATATGTTTTTGTTTTGGCACCCCCACCCCCTTTTCTTTCTCTTTTTTTTTTTTTTTTTTTTTTACAGGCACAATTCAGATGGTTGGAAACCAGCTTGCATCTGGCACAGAAGGTGACCTGGAACTTTTAAAAGTTCCTCTGTTGTTAAAGCCACCATAAAATCGAAACATTTGAGGGAGAGTCTGGCGCGCGAGTCGCATGGAAATAGACGGAAAGACGCAATCCAGCAGAATAATCTCAATATCCTGCAGATCGATATAGGTTTGAAGATATAAGACTCGCATCAGCATCTGAATAGACCACTTTGGCAGCAAAATCAGTCGTCTTCTTCCAAATCCATGGTGCCTCAAAATGCTGCATCATAATGTTTTATTGACTCATTCTAATCCCTTGCTGTGTAAGAACAAAAGTGTCCATTATAAATGTCAGTTATTTTTTAAAGAAAAGGCCAAATATCTGAATAACAGTGGAAAAAGTTCCAGATGAAAAGCAGAATAGAGAAAAGAATGGGTGAGGAATTATTATTTGACTCTGCTGACGTATCCTTGATGGATTGCAACACAGTATAGCAGATGGTAATCAAGCACCATCATGTACGGTTTCTCATTTCCATATATGCATTTTTACCATGAGCAATATGGGACAGGTGGGCAGAAGAAAGACGTCAAAAGCGCTTACTGTGTGTCTGTCTGATTGCACGCATCTCTCGCCGTCTCGGCTTTCTGTCTGCCTGCGTGTGTATCTCCCCTAAAGCTTTCTGAATTATGAAAGTGTGCTTTGTGATTGGAAAATGACAACATTAATTGCTTGTAAGCAGAGCGCGGAGGCAGAGGGATTTTTGATCATGCGCTGATTGTGATGGGCTATAAATGAATAACACAAGGTGAGTGAGGGTGAATTATTCATAAGCTGGAAGCTCCTTGCCGGTGGAGGACCCTCAGAGCGTTATCTTTTCATCCAATTCAGCCAGCCGTGCCGCCATCATTACCAAGGCAGATTGCTCCAGGCCCGTTATTATAATGGCAGCAGTTATTATCGTTAATGCCACTGTCAGTTATTCGTCGACGCAGTCTACCACTGTGGCCATTCCACCCTCAAATTCTGCATTAGAGGTTAGAGCATATGGTTTACACTACCCACAATGAACTATAAAAGCAACTGTTAAGTCCATGCAGGAGGCAAAGTATGGCCCAAAAACGCATTAGACAAGTACGAACACAAATGCGATTTCCAAAATGTGTCGGAAGCCAATTCAATGCGTAGCACAAACAAGCATTGCACTGCAACAGCAGGCATTACATTAAGTAGTTTTTCCGATTATTTTCATGACAGAGCAAAAGAGGATGGTTCACCTTCAAAAAAAACTAATTTTCTAACATCTATGCATTGCTTACTTCTGTAGGACACAAAAATCTCTTGAAAACAGTCTCCTTACAGAATAAAAGTCCCAAAATGTGGCCCAATGTTGATTGGATCCCAACATTTTTCAAAACATCTTCTTGTGTCCGGCAAAAGAGAAAAATGCATACAGGTTCGGAATGACATGACGTTGAGTAAATTGCAGTATTTTTATTTTTGGGGTGAACTATCCCTTTAACATGGACACAGCAGAAGTAGGACAATCTTCTTTAATTTTCTGCCAATTTAAGCTCAGTTTTGATTTTAATAAACAACATTAACAATATCAAGTATATAAAATAAAATAATAAAATTAAATAAAACCTGCTTTTGAAAGAGAGACTATGACAGCTGAATAACATCAGGACTCTTTAACTGTGATATGAAGTCTGATAGTGATTACTATTCAGCATTTGATGGATGGTAAAATAAATTACTGTCTAGTTTGAATTTTAGAGCTTTGATGTATGTGCTACTAAACATTTGATCAGAGCAGATATTGTTGTTATAACCTGAAGCAAATATTACTTTTTCTCATTTGGGGCATTTAATAAAAGTTGTCGTTGAAATGTAATAATTCATAACCCACTAGTGCTATGACAATATACTGTAGATGAGGAGTCATGGAATGAGAATTGTGAAACAATACCTACATCACTGAGACTGCATCATATATATCATAATACTACATGAGAAGTCCTTATCTGTCTCCCTCCCCTTCATCTTCCTTTCTTTCATAATAACCATCTCCATCCTTCTATTTTTTATTACTCTCACAAGTCTCTGACTCGCTCCATCAGCCAAAATGTGTTTCCTCTTGTATGTCGGAGTAAAGTCGAATCACCCAGGAACATGCTGCACATAAAATAAAAGGGAGGATTTGGACTGTTCTCTGGGAATAATCCCCTTATTCTCTGCTAGAGGATTGTGTTCTGTGTCCAGCATGGCTTTTTCCTATGAGGGCCTATGTAGAGAGTGGAGCTAAGAGTGCTGTTGATTAGCAAGTAAGCTATGCGCCTGCACACTAACCTCTCTGTGGCTCTCCGCATTGTTCTGACACTCGAACAAAGGTCCCAAGAGGAATTGGACAACAAAGACAGGACAACTTTAAGAGTTTAAATCAATTAGCACTTGAGGAAAGGGACACATGTGGCAAGAGAGTGACAGGGTCCTAATCCTATAGACTGAGCTAATGATGGTGACTAGGCTAGTTAATCTGAGGGTTTCCCTGTTAAGCAACATTGAGATTCTCAGGGCCTGCATCCATGCACATGGACAACACATTCCCAACTGCTTTACCACACCAATGATTTGGAAATAACATGTGTACTATAAAGAATGTATTGATTGCTACAACACCCATCGACACTGGGACCGCGTTGGGGGACTTAAGTTACTTCAATTCATTTGCAAACAAGTCGGGACTAAAATCAACAGAGCACCTGGCATCTTGCTCGTTAATTTAACAGTATGGTAACACTTTATTTCGACTGTCCACTTTAGACATTCTACTAACTATCAGTAACTTTCCAACTACAGTACGTGTCAACTAACAGTCATTCAAATATTAGTAGTCTTCTTAATATCAGTGTACACTTTATTTTGATGGTAACTTTGCAAGTACACTAATTGACCAATTCTACCAACCTAACGGTCTACTAATACTGTTGAGAGTTAGCTGAGATGTAGTTGCAAATTAATAAGAGTTATGTATTTGCATAGTTACTAATAGTAAGTATAATGTCTAAAGTGGACTGTTGAAATAAAGTGAAACAAACAATGTAGTTAGTAAGTGTCACTTACTGAGTTGATGCAGTTCAGTTCCTTGTTGAGGAGCCAGGGCAGGGACAGTTTACCTTCACCCCGGTAGCAGGATTGGATCCTCTCCTTAATCTTTTCCTTGATTTTACGTAGTGTAAACAGGCACAGGGCGGATTCTTTCGGTGGCTTCGACCGGTTTTTTTGGCCCTGAGCAAAAACAATAAACAGCACCTCTTCCTGTTCAGAAATGCCTAACGACCGTGCCAGCTTGGCACCAGGCCGACTGAGGTAGGCGTCTTGAACCAATCGATATTCCACACCATCCTTGGTACAGCCAATAGGAAACTCCACGTAGGAGTAGAACTTGGGGTCATCCACACAGAGGCGGACAATCTTGGAGGTGAAGAATTGTTCACCACTGGCATCCGGCGAGGTGAGTTGGGTGTCCAGTTGGAGAGTTAGGTAGTAGATGAACTGCTCACTGCTGAAGCCATAGACGTAGTAGATATCGAAGGTAGGGAACTTGGAAAGGGTGTCGGATGGAATCTTGAGCTGCGATGAGACAAACTCATCCTGGTAGACAAAACTGAACATTTCAGCGTTCTCCTCATTAGCCATCAGCTTACGACTGGAGAGAGTCGGGAAGTACTCTGATTTTCCTTCGATGGGTGTACCTACAAACAGCTTTCCGCTGTCTTCACCTTGGGTTCCACTAATAACCACTCCTGACATAGTGCCAGCCTCGGACACACTGGAAAGGTAGTGCTCCTTGCGGTGATGCGGCTCACCCAGTTTGAAGAGGTCATCCAGTCTGAGGAACTGGCATATACCCTGCGAGGTGCTTCCACATGCAATGAGCCTGTTCTGCCCTGAATCCAGAAGCAACAGCTTGTTGACATTGCTAGTCTGCGATAGCTCGTGAGGGCAAGACTGAACACCAGGTGGTGGGTAACATTTCTCATTATCCACCACAGGGCCGGTAACATGGCTTCGGAGCTTGGTCAGGTTTCTGGAGAGCTTGTAGATCCAATTGACAGCACCGACGTAGACTTCACCCGTTTTATTATGGACGACCAAATGCGTAAGCCCTCCCTCTGGTGGGATGAAGTTTCGGAAGGAAGAGAGGTTAACCTCGAGCCCCCCATTTTGAGGGACGAACGAGAGGAAGAAAAGGAGGAGGAAAGCCTCACAAATAGAGGCGGGAAGGGGCCTCCTCCCATACGGCAGCATTTTTAATATCTTTCTGAGAGGAAGCTGTAGGCCAGGTGATCCGTTCACCTTTCTGATCCTGGGTCTGGAAAAAAACCTGGACAGCGTCTGTCAGTCTACGTTGAGGAGAGCAACTTATTGACCCGGTGTCCTTTCTGCTCTCTCTCTCTCGGCACGGAGCTGTCGTCTACACCATCATCTGCAGCGCCATGGCCGCTAGCCCTGCAAGGGTAGAAAAACACATCATGAGTGCTGGGGGGGGGGAAAGTATAGAACATTGTCTATTGATTTGACTAGAGTTTAAAAGTTCTGCCTGCCCAAAAGAAACAAATAACCCATAATACATAAACATAAATATCTTACAGTGGGGCCCTGGGTGGAATCCTATACAACATTTAATGAGTGTGTCAAGCTTGCAGACAGCAGTGCACTCCACAAACTCCACACTGAGAAAACGTCTGATAGACCTGCTGTGCCCCTAAATATTTCACACAGTCTGTGCCAACTCAGCTGGCACAAAAGGAAAGCAAAGGAGCGGGAATAGAGTAGGAGAGAGTAGAGGTGAGGAATGAGGAATGAGTAAGTGATGCCATAACTGTAGACTAGTTTACCAATTCACCTTGAAGAACACCATAAGCTCAGAAGCATCAGCAATAAACACTCTCATTTCCTCACGCTTGCACAAAGAAGCCATTCAAGTTGACCCCGCATAAAATAAAAGTACTTTCCTTGAACTGCGGGAAGATTTTAAAATACCACAGTACAGACAACACGCCCTCTTGGCTCGACCACAGAGCTGCGGAAAGAGAGACAATCCATCAAATTTGTTCTAATTGAAAGTCTAATGACATTCATGTGATCATGGGTGATGAAGAGGAGCTCTGGGTGTCCAGCTACACCCTCAGAGTGCAAAACCACTTAAACAAGGGCATTCTCAGGCCTCTCATCTAGCCAGCAGCAGGGACTGTCTGCTGCTGTGACCTTCTCCAGTGTTCAAAACAGAAGCATCATTGTATCTCAGATGACATTTATCTCACTTCACAAGACTATTGAGCGAGGAGACTGCCTTTGGGTCTCATTCACCGCTCAATGCTGTGAGCCATACTGTGGGCTGACTGTCATGCGCAAGGCAGGCTACGAAATAACTATGCAAGAAAGCAGATACACATGCTGGCAAAAACTCATACATAAGTACACATCATATACTGTAGGACAGGGCTCTTCAGCTCTAGTCCATGAGTGCCAGTGTCCTGCAGGCTTTAGTATCAATCCCAATGTAACTCACCTGTCTTTGATTTGAAGTCATTTTTGAAAACCTTGATTCAGGTGTGTTTTGTTTAGGGTTAGAGCTAAACTCATCTGGACACTGGCCCCCCAGCAATTGAGTTAAAGGGATACTCCACTTTTTTTTTTTTTTTGAAATAGGCTCATTTTACAACTCCCCCAGAGGTAAACAGTTGAGTCTTACTGTTTTCGAATCCATTCAGCCGGTTTTCTGATATTTAGAAGAATATCAGTAATCAGACAGTTTCTGGTCTCATTGACTTCCATAGTATATTTTTTTCCTACTATGGAAGTCAATGAGACCAGAAACTGTCTGGTTTCTGATATTCTTCTAAATAACAGAAAACCGGCTGAATGGATTAGAAAAGTAAAACTCAACTGTTTAACTCTGAGGGAGTTGTAAAATGAGCCTATTTCCAAAAAAAGTGGAGTATCCCTTTAAAGAGCCCTGCTGTAGGACAATCGAGCCCGTTATCAAACTTTGGCATAATATAGGTGCCGCCATATGACATTTCGTCGAAATACTACGCACATGGCATCTTTAGCATCAATATAGCATGCAGAACCCAAGGCGTCATACAGGTGACTGGCATCCCAACGCATTCTCATCCCAAAGCGCCATATACAACGCTTTTGCAAAAGCGTAAATATCCAACGCACATGGCACCCTTTAACGTCTAATGAGACGCTTCGGTTATGGTTAAGTTTAGGTATGGTGTAGGGTAAGGGTTAGACCACTAGGGGGCGCCTTCTGCCCAAATATATCTGCGTCTCATTTGACGTTAAAGGGTGCCATGTGCGTTGGATATTTACGCTTTTGCAAAAGCGTCCTATATGGCGCTTTGGGATGAGAACGGGCTCGGCATCCTTTAGCGTCAATATGAGATGCAGACCCTACCCCATACCTAAACCTACCCATAACAGTGTGTGTTATATTAACGCTAAAGTATGCCATGTGCGTAGTATTTCGACGAAATGTCATATGGCGTCACCTATATGACGCCAAAGGATTAGAATGTGTTGGACAATCTGATACACATTACAATTTGTAGTATGGGGGGAAAACTTATTCATTTTTTTTTTTTTTTTGTGGAATTTTAGTTGATAATTTGGAAAAAGACAAAAAGGTAACCGCTTATTTTTTCAAATTCAAATTGATCAATTATTGTAATGAGGCATCAGTGAATATTTTAGCAATTTTGTTACAATACAACAATACTGTATTGATATTCTCAAAAGTATCTTTTTTTTTTTTTTTACATTTATACAGTTGGCAGATTTAGCATTTAGCCAAACAACTTCCTGGGAATCAAATCCATGTCCTTGGCGTTGCTAGCTCCTACTCTTTGAGCTACAGGAATGCACAAGACGTTTTAATTTGAAATTGTTGGTAAAAAAAAAAAGAGAGAGAGAGAGAGATTCAGAGTCTGCAAGAAGACAGAGTTTAAAGTATCAATAGATTTCGCAAGTGCATGCAATATTGAAAAAAAAAATCAGCACAGCCCTTAGGCACTGAAACAATTCCCCCCCAAAAAAGAAGAAGAGAAATACGATAAATAAAAACGGCGTAATTGGAGGCACTCAGAAATAATGTCTTCTAAACAAGTCAGATTTTCACCTATTTTTAGTTTATACCGTTTCACTGTATTTGCTGTGTAATGTAGTGTGCTGACAGGGGTCCAAATTTCTCTCCGTTGTATTGATCATCACAGCTGAGCTCTTCTCAGCTCAACTGACTCAGAGTCAGCACTCCTAGGTGCTTTTTGGCTCTGTGATACAGGGATACTGTCAAAGCTAATTCCCAGCAGTAAAAACACAGAAAAATTGCCTATAAATAACCAAGTAACTAACTAAATAACTCCACAACACACTTAAAATTGAATTTAGCAGTGCTGCACCTGACCCATTATCAACTATAAAAAAAAAACAAAGCCGTCAGAGTTTTGACTTATCTAGGACAATATGCTAATGAGATGGCAGAAACTGCTTAAACGCAGATCCAAGTGTCCACTTATTTTAACTCAGAAAATGAAAAGAAAAATAAGAGAGAGCGAGAGACTATAGCTAATAAACTGAAAATTCAGCAAAATGTATACATGTGCTGGAATTTAGAATACTGCACAGCAATGCTATTTTGCGTGGGATAGAGCAATTAGGATATCCCACCCACTTGCTCCAAAAAGGCCCACACCAAGGATGAAGGTGAAATTGGATGAATCAATTAGAGGAGGTATGGGAGTTGCATGGCACCTTCAGGATAGCAAAACCTGCCTGGCTAGGAAAATGGCTGGCAGGACCAAGGTATCTACGATGATTTATTGCTTGTGGCACATAAATTACAGCACAAGCCATGAAATCGGCACCTCATACTTACGCAAATTTATACAGAGTGCCTCTTTAACATGGAGGTCACATCGCTGAGCATTGTGGGGTAGAAAGCATGCAGGACTGTGATGGCCACAACTAAACCACCCAGAGAGGCTCCGCATAGCAGAGGCTGCTTTCTATTACAAGCACGCAGACACACTCACATACATCAATACATAGAGGCCTTAATCCACAAACACACACAAGCTGGGCTTTCTTTATTATTCTGCTTCTGTCTTTATGTCTGTCTGTCTTTCATTCATTAATTCTGCCTGTCTGCATATCATTTTTCTCTCTTTCAGTCCCTCCGTCCACCTCCAATTAAATACCACCGCTATTATCAGGTGTCTAAACATGAAAACAGATTCTTGACTGCATAATAAAAGGAAATCCGCAATAAATACAATTTATGCAATCAAATTAAGATTTCAGATTACTGTGATGAAATTAATGCACAAAACGGAAATGTGTACAGGACAAATATTTAAATATTATTACTGTTAAGCCATGCAGGCAAACCAAAAACCAAACCACTGAAAGACTCTGCTGATAAGAAAAGAAAAAAAAGTGCACCAGAAAAAAAAACAGCTACACATTTGCAATGATATTAACACAATGCCACTGGTACGCTTTGATATAAGTCAAGATATTAAAGTCAGAGAGCCTCGATTTAGCCTACAATTTAAAAAAAGCAATAATAAACTCAATCCAGCTAGATATTTTAACAAAGCTACACTGACTGTGATCGCAGGGGATGATAGAGGAAACAATGGCTTGTTGACAGCAGGAAATGATTCGCAAAACAGTCTTGGAAACAACATGTCATCTCATTCAGCTAAAAAGATGATATAGCAACGCAAGTTTTTTCAGTCTAGGTGGCCAATTTTCAGTGTGAATGCTGCAATGCTAAATCACAGACTGTGCGAATGTTATGAGGACGACGATTGAGAGGGACGCAGCAGGCCTGGCTGTGGAAATAACTCTATGCCAGTGAGGAGAAATAAAAAAAAGCTGACGGCAACAATGGTGGTTAAAAGGCGACAATGACTGCAATTTCTACCGTTCCTTAGCTTAGCCTAATGTACACATATTTTAAAAGGCAAAAACAGCCCAATGGTAACTGTTCCCGTGAGAGCTGATGACAAGAAACTGCATATTCAACAGATTTAACAAGTGAGGCAGAATATTTAGCAGGAATGAAGCTGAGAATAAAGTAATTCTTAACTGCTATTTTCTTAAGAATAAATGGAAGAACATGTTGCATTATGAAAAACTTTTCTTTAGAATAATTGTAAGAAATAAATTATGTCAGAAAAAAAAGACTAAACTTAAAATTGAATACGTCTGCTCTCGCATCAAATGTGTGATGGTGCTCTCGTGAACTGTGATGGGGAGATGAACATTCAAAAACTCAAAAAAGATGAAGCACTCAAAAACTTTATAAAATTGTTAAAATTTTACCTTTATAAAAGTTAAAGTTAAACCACTGAGAGTCATATGGATTATTATGGTATCTTTAATACCTTTCTAGGCCTTGAAAGTGGTAATTGAGGCTGTCAATTGAGGGACAAAAAGCACATTTTTAATTTCATTAAAAATATGTTTTTAACGGGTTTGGAGTGACATGAAGATATTTTCGATGAATGTTCTGCTTGTTACTCGTTACAATTATAAAAATTTTACGAATCATTAGTTGCAAGTTGGCTTTTATGCTGCCTAAATCGCACGCCAGTTTTATAGGGTAATGGTATTAATTGACACACATTGACAACTAATGCAGGGTCGTCCTGCAATGACATTTTTTTGGCGGCCGCCAAAGCAAATTTGTATCCCACCAAATTGCCTTATTAGATTGCTAGTTCAAACTTTTGACTGCTTTCTTTAACAATTGCATGACACAATACTTCTACTTTTACTTTTAGTACTTAAGTAGTGAATTTTAAAATAAACTACTTGCAATACTTAAGTACAAAAAAGGTTGAATACTTTAGTACTTCTACTTAAGTGTGGTGCTTAAAAAGCACTTCAACTTCTACTCAAGTCACTTTTTTGATAGAGCACTTGTACTTTTACTCAAGTCCGGGTTTCTACTTTATACATCTCTGAAATCCATAAAGACATCATTTTAATTTTGGGGTGAACAAACCCTTTAAAGAACGTTTTGTGAATCGTGTCCGACTACATAAACTGCTAAGACTAATCTTACAAGTTAGTTTTGCAAATTGTTTACTTTAAGGCTGTTGTTCATGACATTTTTGAGTCAGTTATATTCAAAAATGTCAATTTGATTTCAAAAAGTAAGACTGACTTCCCCTTGACTAAATGTGGCTCATGTATTTTTTAGAAAATATACAAAGTTTCAGTATTTTTATGAAATATAAAAGTTATATTATTTATACTTTTAATAATGTATAATGCTGTTGTTATTAATAAAAGATTAGAAATCAGCTAATGAACCGTGAGGAATAATACAAAACCAATGAAGACCAATGTGGGCCTCAAATGCACAGCATAGAACACAAAACAAAACATTTGCTCTGCTTCTCACTGATTGCTAATTGCTAATCTAACACTGCCAGACTAGTCCTGCCCTGTTTAAATGACCACAGAAAGTTGCTCTCCGCCTCCATTCAGGCCTTTTGACGCTACACCACTCTCTCTCGTGCTGAGGGTGGGTATTGTTTGGGTTTGACTAATGGCCGTGCAGCGGGGAGGGCCCGGTGTCTGCAGGAGTAGAGGACACTGAGGAGGTGATTGTGCAGCAGGCCTGTTGCACTGTGGATGTGCCAAAATCAGAGAACACTGTCCTCCTTTTATAGCGTCACTCCTTAGCGTGTGACCCACTGACACCATGACAGCTGCCCCCTCCCTCGCCCACCCAAACCACCAACAACTTCACACAGCGGGTTCAACAGCACCCTTATATAAACAAGTGCATTTTGGGAAGGGAAAAAAAAGGTGACAAATTTGCATGGCATAATACATCAATGGTTTACAGGTGATTTTACTTATGGACCCAGATATTTACAGCTCAACACAGTAGAAAATTGTTTCTCAAACTAAATCAAATAAAATTGAAATGTATTTTTATCACCATCACCAAAAACATGACAAGCTAATTTAGCACATTTCAACAGTTTTAGGTTTTTGGCTGCCAATATTTCACTTCATAAAACACATTGTGGTCGACACAAATCATGTTTGTCCTTGTTGCCCAAGTGCATTATGGGTTACATTTGCTTTGTTCATGGTTTGAATGTGGGGCATCTCACACATATTCATGCTGGCAGCTGACTAATTTGGCCATTTTCTACTAAATGACAATCAAATTTGTGCCAAAATACTGTCGATATTGATTGGACGCATTGACTCGGGAGGTCAACAGCAGAGGTAGTGGGAAGTGTTTTCACCTTTTTTTTACTGTCCACCAGTTAAAATCAAACTTAACATGCCACAAATGAATCATGTCCTTAGAAAAAACAGTGTGGGATGAGTTATGAGTTTAAAACTTAGGTTGAAGTTTGAGTAATAATAATGGCCTTAGCAAGCACCACGAAATCTAAAGACACACAATGTACAATGATGTGCATCTAAACGTACATGCTTCCTAAGATCAAAAAACTGCTGTGTTAATATATGGACTAAAGACAGAGCAGAAGAAATCCAGGCTCATAAGGTCAAAATGGGCATGAATTGTGAGCTATGGGAAAAGACATCAAGTCTAATCACTGGATCTTTTCATGTTGCTGTAAATGTTGCTACTGCAGCAGTCTGCTTATGTTATCCCTACCCCAGATGACACAACTATGACCAACCTTATGCAAACTCACACTACAAGACTGCTAGTCATGATGACATGCCTGTAATGATGCAAATATTAATTTAAGAAACAAAACATATGGCTTGATGACTGTGGCGAAGTCATCAATATTTAATATATACACAAAAATGCTTTATACAAACATGAATCCTGCACTTTGGTACCAAGTTGATGATATTAAAATAAAATGAAATAAAAACATAAAACAAACTAAATAATAGGGGTGTTAAGCGATTAATCGCGATTAATCGCATCCAAAATAAAAGTTTATGTTTACATAATATATGTGGGTGCACTGTGTATAATTATTTTGTATCTATATAAATACACACACATGCATGTATATTTAAGAAAAAAAATATTATTTATATGTAAAATATTTATATTTATATATAATATAAATTATATATAAATCTATATACATGAAAATATTTCTTAAATATATACAAACATATGCGTGTATTTATATATAAAAATAATTATACAAAGTGCACCCACATATATTATGTAAACACAAACTTTTATTTTGGATGCGATAAACGCGATTAATCGTTTGACAGCCCTACTAAATAATAACCAAAGTTAAATAAAGACAAAATAAAACTAATAAAATCTTGTGAATCAAAAATTAGCTGATATATACACAAAACCACTGAAACCATAGTGCATTGTGTAAAAGTATACAATATTTGATATTAATACCAATAATTTTATAAATGATATCAAATCAAATGGTATTTCTTAATATATTAATAATTATTTTTTTAAATGACTGCTCAACAGCATTGTAGTTTTTGCTGTGATATTAAAAAAAACATTTATTGTGACCACATTAGCATATTTTCACATAGAGGTGTAAATGCGCAAATTAACTTGTAAGAAACTGTACAATTCTGAATACACAATCACAGTGTTCGCAACACCCACAACAAACAACAAACACAGATCAAACAGACACATCCCATTCCATCTCTGGTTGTGTTAATAGATCCACGTCCATTACCACACCTCAGTGTCTGGGCTATAGCTCCCTCAGAGCCAATAAAAGCATGCAAACACTGCTGACTCAAAGTTCAGCCATCAATAAAACGCTTTCTCCCTCCTGGGAAGTGTTTGGTTATTTCCTTCAGCAGCCCATTGCAGAAGTACATCCGCCACAACTTTTCCTCTTTCATTAGCTCGCTCTCATCTGTTGAGCAATCGACTTCATTATGATAAACATGACTGCAAATCAAAGTGTTTTTTCGTAAATTCCACAATTACGATTTACGATGTCATTTCCAAACCATCTACAATTATCCGTGGCAAATGCCTTGCCAAGCTAAACCTCGTGCCAGGATCAGAATGTGAAACGCTCCACTGATTCCGGCTGTGCAATGCTTTAAACTACAGGGGGAAAGGGGGCATAAAGAAAGACTTCAACTCCCATAACGGTAGCTCCCGAGCTCATGGTGTTTCATGTTCCGCGGGCCTCGCTAGCGCACATTCCATCAGGATCGCATCATTGGGCAACGGCCATTCTCTGGCCCGCTTCCCTCCGCACACTGCAAGCATGCACTGAAATACAGGAGTTTGTGTGCTAAGCTTAACACTTTCGCTAACTTCACTCATTATATGCCCTCGCCTACACATGCATGCATACAAACAAACATCTTTAGCAGTGCTTTCATCTTAAGACTTATCAAGAGATATAGTCATAAAGTCAAGCATGACATGAAATGGAGTGTGATTTCGTGCATGTGTATGCGCCTTCAGTGTGTCATCTGTGTGACCTTTCTACTCAGATATGTGCGTTCCCGGTGAACGCATTTGTGCTAACACAATTACACTCGGCTAATGAACAGAGTGGCGAGATAAAGCTGTCTGAATGCTAGCTTCATCCCAGCCTCTCAATCTCCTTTAAAGGCTACATTTGCATCTTTAATAGAAATTAAATTCCTCATTAAACCAGCAAGCAGCTGGTGGCTCGTGGAGAAAGAAAGAGACCGAAAAGAGCAAAGAACAGATGTAAATCAAACTATTTGCACACTCTTGCCCATAGGCTAACCGCGGCGGTCTCATGCTAACAGATTAAAATGGCAATTGATTCCGATTCTACTTAACGATTCAGGGTTTGTTAATTCCATTAACTTTTTATTGCCGAAGAAGAATAGTCCTAATTACATAATTAAATATACTAAAAACTAAAGTAACACAATATTATTTTTATCAATATTAAATACCATTACAATAAGTTCATTGCAAAGGACCAATTATGTCCCTTTTCCACCAGAATGGTTCACATTCTGGAGCTAGAGCCTGTTTTCGGCCAGGTAAACTGAAGCCTGTTGCGAACTTGCCGCTTGTTTTCACAGATTTGAGGAATGAACTGTGACGGAACACCTGACTATGACCAGTCTAAAAAAAACATTGATCGTCCCGGGGTTTCATGGAAGAGTAACAGAGGCAAGCTAGTAAGAGTGACCGGTTTGAATCCCGCTCGGAGGTTAGATTTGGTGCCATGACCCGGATGGGAGTGAGGCTATGAGGAGTGAGTGTAACAGAGGGAAAGTTAGTAAGAGATGTGCGTGTAAACTTCACTCCCCTGGACTCAAGAGATGCACTGGCGACTGAAGCTAGAGACTGCAGTCTTGTTAGTGTGCCCGCCTCCGATGCTAGAGACGGGTCAAGTAGGACCTTTCTGTTTTGCTGCTCACAGTACCAGGAGTGATTCTATTGAATCAGCAGCTTGCATAAACTGCCTACACTCATCTGTCCTTTTCAGAGATCAATTGAGACTGAAACTGTTGATTCAGTCGCTCTCTTTCACTCTGGGTCTCTCTTTATATTTCTCCACTCGAAACCAGCAAGTTTTTAAGGGCCAAAGTTCAAACAATCTTTCTATCCTGGAAGACCCTTTTCTGCAGCGGAAATGCGCGGAACGGTTCGAGAACAGACTTGAGCGTAAAGCAACTCATACCAAACAAACAAATTGCTAACTAATGCGTTAAAATAAATCCAGTTTGTATCCAGCCTCTCACTGAGACTTCAGATGCCCCAACACCTGCGATGAGACGACTATGTCATATGTCATGCTCTAAATTATTACATGATTAATGCCTGGTTCAGATTACGATTTTTTTTTGTGTCTGTTACGAGAGTCACTGTGTCAGATTACGCGATTTTGGCTCCTAAAATCTTGCCGTGTCGTGGACAATACACGTCAGACTACACGTTACTTCCTGACCAGTCATCGCATGCCGTGTTTAACAGCGCGCGTGATGTCATCGAGAAAGCGAAACTCGTAGCGAGTGAGTTCCTGGATTGCTCGGCATTGCCTTTTCAGCGTGAGAAATACACAGTGTGGCGTGCGAGTGTGTGAACTGGTTGAATTGCGTGTGTCTCAAGGCCATTGCGTGAGACTTGAGAACCCTGCTCGAAGAGGACAGTATGGGCTGTCAATCCCCCAAAGAGAACTTAAAAAAATATTGTTTTCTTATATATTTTTACTTCTAGTTTTAATGTTAGCACCATCGTCTCTCTTTCGCTTTGTCTTTTTTGAAAGTTGTATACGGAAAAGCTCCTCCTCCTATTGGTCAACCTCATACATGTGACGGAACCGTCGTGGACGACCATTAAAAAAATTAAACATGCTAGTCTTTTTGTCGTGATGTCGTGAAGCACCGCAGACACGACGTAGGTTGTCGCCCACTATGACACACTATACGAGATGATACGATCGAATCTTGCGCACCGACGCCCGTTGTCGTTTACGAATCCCCACGACACCCTACGTCAAACGGATCGCGCCAAAATCGTGTAATCTGAACCAGGCATAACTAAATGTATTTTTCCATGTACATTTCTGAAATGCACTTTCTGTGAAGCTGCTTTGAAACAATATGTATTTTGAAAAGTGCTATACAAATAAATTTGAATTGAATTGAATTAAAATGTAAAATGGATACAAATTGCCATGAGTGTTGTCTTTTTATTATCGATGAGCACACATTCAATTCAGAAAGCTCATAACTCAAAACCAACCCTACTCAGTTTTCAAACCTACTACAGCTATGAAAGAGCACCGCAAAGATTAAGCAGGGTGAAAGATGTCCCTTAGAGCTTATTATAGATCTCCTACAGAGAGAGTCTGTGGTTTATAATGCTTATAAATTTGGCCTGGAGAACGAGAAACTTGATCCTAAGTCAGCAATTAGGGCACCTTGTCCCGGGAGTGTCTGAGCCCTACAAAGGAGTTGATCAGTCAGAGTGTGACAATTATGATGAATAGCCTCAGTACGCCAGCTGTCCGATTGCTCCTTTGGCCATTAATATTACTCGCGGCTCTACTGCAGCAAAAAGCCACTGAAGCTTTCGCTCACCCCTTTCTAGCTCTTTCAATTCAGGAATGTGTTGCCATGACAGTGACCGATGGCTCGGCAGCAGACGGGGAGCCCGCTCATCCCAGCCAAGGGTTGAGGTTGGTGTGAGAACGTGTCAGGGCCCCGCGGGCGAAGGATCAGAGACAGATCCACTGGAAAACTGGAAGCGTCTGTAGATGTGGTACTGATTAGTGGCGGGTGCGGGGGAGAGCTGCAGGTATTTCAGCTATGCTCTGCGTTTACCACAGGGGAATCCGGCTAGCGAGACCTACGAGCAAAATTGGGCTGAATGGGAGCGGGGAAAAGCAGAGATGTCAAATGTGTGATTTCTAAAGTGTGAGACCTTCCTTTATGGTTTAGCATGAGCTGTAATTGCAAACACGTTTAGCCCTTGCGGTGCTACAGAACGCGCTTAAGACAACAAGGCCTGCCAAAGGGGTGTCTGTTCGTGGAAGTTGCCCCGTTTTGAGCCTGACAGGCTGATGAGGCTCAAAAAGGGATGCCTTACGTATATCTACGGTTTGATCAGGAAGTCGGGAAGAAAAACATCTACCGTGTCGAGGTTTGCTTTTCATGACAAGGCGAAACAAAATTTGGTCAAACAAAAACAACTTACTTCTGGAATCACTTAAAGCAGTTATGTGGATATGTGAAGGTCAGGATCTTCAACAAATTAAACGAACAAAGAAGACTTCACATTTACAACCATCAAATTCACTAACAATGGCATCAAGAAATTCATTTTAGGATTAATCGAAACTGTTGTATCATTCCCCATTTAAAAGTATAGGAGAGCAAAGCATCTGCAGAAGCATAAAAGCAAAGTCCTATGCAAGATGATTAAGTTAAAAAGAGGAATAAAAGGCTGACTAGCATATACAGTGCAACCACAAATGACCACGAACAAACAAAATATCAGTTACAGCACATCTGTGTGCAAGAGCAAATGCTGACGTTCATTGCGAATGAGTCACGGCTCTTATCGGTAAATCACTCCACATAATGAGTTCATGATATTCTTTCATAATAATGAGGGTTTCATGTAAGAAGAGGAATGTTTATTTATTTAAAAACAAAAACAACAATATTAAATCAGGGTTCCCACTCCCAGCCTTTTTTTTTTTAAAGTACCACCCAAAAAATTCCAATATATACATTTTGATTAAATAAACTATTATAATATTTTCATATAATTATTTAATGAATAGATTTATTAATTATGCTAAATGGTCAAATGTAGTTATTAAAATGAATTCACATATTTAATGCAATATTAAATAAAATGTCAAATTTAATTTTACATTTTAATTTAACATTTAATTTATTACATGATATTTAAACCCTTATATTTATAAATCTTGGATCAAATTTTAAATATCAAACTACAATTAAATTAAAATAATTAGCACTAAATAACTGGATTTATTACTATTTTGGATTCATTTGTAATCATTTTAATTCAGCATTGGAATTTTTATTGAAATTTTTAGAAAAATAACAATAATAAATGGATCCTCCTGACTAGATTTAGAGTCCACAGGGCGTTAGCACTGTCAGTTTGTTTGAGTGTTTATTAGAGAGCTCTAGTGTATTTTCCCCTGAGGAGAGTTTGGACACTACCCCAGTCTGGTGGCCTATATAGCAGAACAAGGGCCAGGCCATTGTTTCGTCCCTGTTTGCATTTCCCCCACCGCCAGTGCGACCGGCTCATCTGGACACGATTGAGAACTCAACAGGAAACGGGAAAGAATGGCACTGGAGTCTATAAAACTTTAAGAACTGTCTAAGGATGGCCAGTCTGCAAACACACGCACACAAACACACACACACACACGTGTGCCTGGCAAACAAACCTGTCCAGAAGTCAATCAAATGAGTAAACAAGAGAGTGCTATCATTGAGGTAACACACATTGATATCAGTGGCAGACGACTGCTGAGCGGCCCTTATGTTAAAACGCTTGCACACAAACTCACATCCGGTTTAATGCCAGCGGCACAGCTAAGGGTCGCCCCGCTCTGCTGATGGTCATTAAGGCACTGCACCGCCATCACTCACAGGGTCACATGAGCATGAGAATCGAGCTGGAAACAGCAATGTAGCAAGAGGCTAAAACAGACTAGTCTTATCTAAGCCAAGAGTGTGAAAGGGACAGTATCGTCGGCCGCTGTAAACACCAAACTCAAGAGGATCACACTCCCAATTATACAGCGACCCGGTGGCAGCCACAAAAGCAAGCCTGACGAAGACCACTGCTGGATTTTCATCGTCACACACACAAAAATACAGCTGCCAAGGACGAGGAAGTAAAGCTAGCTATTAACCTGCTCTTCCTTCCTCTTGCCCTTCAATAAACAGCGCAACGTATGCCCTTTCAGACTCTTGTGTGTTGAAATTCAAACCCACGTTCGTTTTTTGCACATAAGAAATGAAGGTTTGGGATAGAAGCACATTTATAAGCAAAGCAATGGAGAAATATCTATATTGCATCGGGCCGCTCGCCAGCTTCTAGCACAACTCATTCTTCTCGCGATCATCTGGAGCGTTCTGCCGAGCCTTTATACCAAACAGCATCTGCTGCATCTCACAAAAGCCCTCATCCACTGAGAGATTTCGAGTTCTAACAGCTGCGGATGGGAAGAAAGATGTGCTTATGTCTCTGTCCTTCTGAATATTTAAAAACAGAGGTGTTTCAGTTTAAGCCTATAGAAAGGGCATGGTCACATTGACTTCACCTCGTTCTGGAGTCAAATGCATAACTAAACTAAGGAATAGGGCTGGTATCAATATTATAACTGTTCATAATTAGGGTTAGGGTTTTTAATTTTAGTTGTACAATTTGTGCTATGAATGACATGAATTATACCTCAAAAGCTATGAATTTATTTCTTCTGCTGAACACAAAAGAAGATATTTTGAAAAATGTCTGTAACCAAAGAGCTGATGGGCTCCATAGTCTTCCATAATATTTTTTTCATACAAGTCATTGGGGCAACTGAGACCGATATATCGGCAGGCCGATATTATCGCCCCCTATATTAGGCATTTTCTAAAATATCGGTATCGGCAGTTATAATGGCCGATAAATGAATATTTCAAAAATAAAATAAAAACGGACGAATCACGCTTCAACCATGTCATGAGTGTTGTCAAAAAGTGCGGGTAAAGGGATAAGACAGCTGACATTGTAATTATAAGGTAGCTTTTGACTACAAGGCAATCTAGGGACTAATTATTATTTTATTTATCAGAACTTTAATATATTTTGATGTTCCTCTGTTCTGTTGTGACAAAAGAAACAAGTTTCTTTTTAAAATGCATTATCATATCTGGGGACATACCAAGGAAAGCTTTTTCCAAATCTCCCACATAACTGCATGATAGAGCCAGGTCAATATTATCGCCCGATATTAGACATTTTCCAAACTATCGATATCGGCAGTTATAATGGCCGATAAATGAATATTTCAAAAATAAAATAAAAACGGACGAAACACGCTTCAATCATCTCTCCTTGGCCTGTTAAATTGAAAATCTATGTTTTACAATTTGCATTATGACGTTATCTATTGCTAAACGTGCTTACTAACCTGACATTGTAATTATAAGGTAGCTTATAAGGCAATGTAGGGACTAATTATTATTTTATTCATCAGAACTTTAATATATTTTGATGTTCCTCTGTCCTGTTGTGACAAAAGAAAGTTTTTTTTAAAATGCTTTATCATATTACTTTAGTTAAAACTCATAAATAACTAAAAATAACTATGTTAGGGAAATCTGTTAATGTTTTGTTGCGCGTTTCTGAGAAAAAAAAAAAATATATATATATATATATATATATATATATATATATATCGGCCAATATATCGGAATATCGGATTTTAAAACCAAAAAATATTGGTATCGGCCTTCAAAATCCTTTATCGTCGGGCTCTACTGCATGATGAAATTAAGACATATTGAAAAATACAAAAAAAAAACATTTTTCATTTACATGAAATTCCAGATTATTAATCTTTGAATACCTTATTCATGAAGAAATAGCGAAAAAAAAAAAAAACACTGCCCATTTAAAAAGTGGAAATTACATATAGCATAGAATAACCCACTTCTACTGAGCACCATATTGTGCATTCATCCTGCATTCACAGTCTCACTAAAGACACAGTTGAGTGCTTTATGGTGTCTAATCAGTCTAGAGACATGTATTTCTCTGCATAAATAAGTATACTTTTATGAACCTGTTTTCCAGCTAAAATCTGAATTTACTAGCAACAGGCCGTCAGAAAAGTTGGATCCATTGAAAAGCTCCTTTGGGAAGCAACAAGATGTGGCGAAGAAAACATCTTACAAACAGTGAATCGCACACCGCTCTAAACACACATTAAATGCAGGTTGTCAGGAGAGGTGTAAAGGCTCACACCCCAACACCCCATGTGGCTGAATGCCGACTAGTCATTCCATCAGACTGACACTTTCAAATACGCACACACATGATGTCACCTTCTCCCTCGCTCATTCAGATAGATGCACACCTTCCATAAGCACCATAACACATTATCTCTCTCCTAACAAAGTCTCAATGGAGATTCACTGGTGCATCCTGCACACAAAACACTCGCGATGACACGCGTACAGTCCGTCCCCCCACGACACCTCCGGGCTCTGCAGTGAAGCATGTCAAGAGAATTCCATCTGGGGAGAGGAATGTGACCTCCGACCCCTGTTTATGACCCATCAAATGGAAGCCTGCTCATTGGTCTGGCAGAGTAATCATTTCCAGATCGGGCCATTCAAAGAGAGTGTGTTCGAGAGGAGATTTTCCAGGGAGACAGAATGCCTGCAGCCGGCTATGTTAAAGGAATCAGGCTGCTGATGTTCAACAGAGCTCTGCAGACAGGCCCATGTTCAAAATGCAATCTCTCAGAGAGAAAAGATTAAGAAAGAAAGAAAGATATGGAAATATCTTTCCATGTCTTTCTAGATATGGAAACTGTTTTGTGTATGGAAAATTATTGAAGTGACTACCATGAGCTGCATGAAATTAACATGAATTCCAGTCAGAAAACATCTGACCTGTGTTGGATTTAGAACCACATATGGAAGTGGCACAAATCGGAATTGAAAAGATCAGATTCCAAGCGTTTATGCTGTTCAGACTACATGAGAAAAACAGATCAAAACAAAATCAGATCTGGGCTGCATTTGCCAGCAATCTGAACGTAGTCTGACATACTGAAGTTGCGTTCAGCAATGTGCAATAACACAACCGAAAGTCATTCATTTGTTGTACGATTTTGACCAACCACTGGTTAAGTTGAGCTGAGTTTGTCAGTTTATGCAACTGAGCAGGGACATAATCTGACATCTGGAGTGCAGATAAGCTTAAATGTAAAAACATTTACTAGCAATTTGCAACACTAACCATTGTAAACAGACCTTGAGAGAGTAACAAAAATGGCTGTCAAATACTAATATGGGAATATTCGTTTCAAATTCATCTCATTTTCCCTTGCCTCCATGAGGAGTTTTTAAAGTTCACTTATTTGGTGCTGTTGTTGGCATAATCACCTTCTTAAAAAAGGAGCAGGCCGTTCCTTGACTTGCTCGCTCTCAAACTGCTGGAAAAACATGATTAGCCGTTAGAAACATGATTAATGATTTCTGTTTCCCGAGCTGCTCCTCTGTCAGAAAGCATCATTATGGAATGAGAAGTTTAGTGGGCTCCCAAGAAGTCGGCAGTGACAAGGAGGTCCCCCGTCAAAGACCCCCCGTGAGGTTAGAGGTCAAGGGGCAGCACGGATTAGGGAGACACGTCACCTCGCTTTGGGATTTCAATTAACCCTTTCACAGTCCTCCGTAACTCTGGCAACGGATAAGCCTGACACGACAGATCCAATGCGCTGGTTTCTCTCACCCGGATTAGACCTAATCCTGAATGAAAACCAACTCACAAAGCGGGCTCCAAATCAAACCCGCCTTTAGCCCAAAACCAGCCAAGCAAAGATCACCAGCAGCCAAAATTACAAAGCAAAGGTCCCGATCTATAATGCCAGAATGAACCACAAGCGAAAACAGTTGAGATTATGAGGTCAACTATCTAAATCCATTCTGGCAGTATTAAAGGTTGAACATTACCCAGAGAGATCAATACACGCCGTCTTTTAATGAGATATTAATTAAGAGGCGACTGAACACCAGGACCTTGACTTAACAAGCTCAATGCTCTTATTAAAACCAATTCAATATCATGAAATATTACATCTATCAATCTATCAAGAGCTAGCTCTATCCATTTATTGATTTGCTGAAACAAGTCCACGGAGCACCGTATTATAAACTACACCCTATCCTGCACGTACTATCCAGTTTCTTACACATTGAAAACACACCTAGGTGGCTACTGTTGACCTCCTGAAAGGACTTTTAGAGCATCTGTGGTCCTCGGAGAGGGACGTCCCCTTGGGCCCCATCACTTTTAGTCTTACTTACATGGCCAGTCTAGAGATCGTGCATTATTTAACTGGCTTTCAGTACACAAACCACAACTGCCTGAGGAAGTGCTTCAGCGGCAGTATCCAAGGAAAGACGACGGCCAAATGAAATGAACCAGACAGTAAATAGTCTATTATTGAGTTCACACTGCTTATACCATAAGGAGGCATCACAAAGACCAAACCTGCTCAAACCACAATGAACCGAAAGGTGGGAAACGGATTTTGCAAATACAGCCCAAACAGGCAAACCCTTAAACACACGCGGCTATTCTTATTACTAGCTTCACATTGCCTACAGCGAAGCTTTCAGAGTCACTTTCATCAGAAGGGGTAAATAAACACATGATTCAAACCAGACCTGAAGGGATACGTTGTGAGGGACGCCTTTGAATAAAGCAAAACGAAATTTGGCTCCAAGATGCTGCCAGTCTGTGACTTCCATTATAAGAGCCCTAAAGCCCTTCTCGATACAAAACAGGCGAGCGAAAAGGAAAAACACAACGGCACCAGTTAATAATACCCTTAACAGCTGGTTTGGCATCAGTGAAAGCTACACTATGCTTAACATAATACATTGTGAGTGTCGTAAAAATGCTGTCCGGGATCAGTTGTAGGGGCCATAGAAAACTCCACAGAGGGTGGTGGTAAAGCTGTAGTCTGCAAGCAGATGGCAGATAGCATTGATCGGATCCAAGCCCCGATAAGGCTGAGGGATAGATGCGCTGTCCCGGAAACTACAAAGGAGAGGTGAGTGGAAAGGTCCCCCCCACCCTGTCCCAAAAGAGAAATCCACACCACTGACTGGTATTGACGTACATTAACGGTCCCAGACGTTGTAATTTAAATCAAACAGCATGTATCGCTAATAACGCTAACTGATGTAATGTTCAATATGCATATGGGGGTCAGGGGCCAACCCAAGATGGGTGAAGGCTACAAAAGCTCATTCGAGGGCCCTTGACACTTTCATTCACAATGGTATGTGGCCTGACAATGATGTCAAATGTCACACTTGGTATTTCAAACGCTAGTCGAATAGTTGGACTCCAAGATCAAGACATAGCTGGTTTGTTCGACAGTGGGAAATAGTTAATACGGACTGTGCTCTCTCCATCACAAACACATGATTTATCTATTCCTAGGCTAGAACATGGTGCCATTTTATATCATTGAATTATAAACTGCTGAATCATGTTTTCTGGAATGAGATACTCCATAGTCAAGCTTCATTGGTCACCCCAAAGCTTCTAATCGCACTAACGGCCTCATACTTTGACAGCAAAACAAGAAATAAAGCAGCTCAAACCAAAGGTAGGGATGGATTTTTTCCCTCCTAAAACAGTTTTTCTTTTATTTTGATGGGCGGTTAAAAAAAAGAGAGGCCTGGCAAAACACAAGAAGAACGAGAGCTCATCATTGCTGTCCTGACATCATGAGTGGCACTGATCCTACACTGAGGTTCCCAGCTGAGACCTCTAGTCTGTTGAGGGAGCGGGAAAAGCTGCATCTCCTCTGGACGACGGCCATGACAAACAAAACATGGCCTGACCCTTCAATCTCCAAACACTGCTCAAGCCAGAAAACTATTTATACACACAGAATAACTCAGAAAAGGGAAATGATACTGAATTTGATGCAACAGCACTCTTTGCATTGCTAAAATACAACAGATTAGGCTGCTAATAAGACTGATCAAATATAAAATGGTAGCCTAATCTCTATTCCTGTCATATTCCTATGGCATGAAGTATCTAAATATCACATGCTTTCTCAGAGGGATAACCATCTGTCAGCCTTTGGCGCACACTTATATAAACGTACATACTAGAAGAAAAGTGAAGGGAGAAACAATTTTATTATCTCTTCCTCTGATCTGATACAGTCGGCTTCAAAACACTTCAGGCCTGACTGCCTTTATTGTGTTAGTTTGACGTCTCCACAGATTTGAGGTGCAGAAAGAGCTGATAATGGATTGGAAGGGTAAATTAAATAACTTGTGTTTTATGATAAACTCAATCAAAAAGATATCATTGTCTGTCCTAGAAAGCGATACTGAAGGAAACTAAAAAGACAAGCAAGTAGCTAATGAGAATCTAAGAGCCCTCTATACAAGTTAAGGAAAAATGAAACCGATAAACTGGCAGCTAAGGCTTATAAATATGAAGGAGAGATGCTTGTGGGCAAAATGATTCATTTATTATTTAATCAATGTATAGGTGGTTGAGGCTAGTTGGCACAAGGGTATAAAGATTCAAACGTCAAGAGTTTTGTATTTTTCTTTTAAGAAAACCTCAAAAACAATAAAAATATAACATTTTTTTATTCATTGTCTCCTCCCAAGTACAATTCCAATATTTATTTTCTAAACTGTTGGGTAAACACAATTGGGGCACGTTGTCACAAAAGGTGTTCAACGGCACATTTTCTATATACATACATCCATAAGCCTTTAAGACATTTGCACACATTGACTATCCAAAATAAACCTACCCTAGGTAATACATTCGCTCACCTGTAATAAAAAGTGTGATAACTAGCCTCGGTCACTAAAAATGAAATTGTAGCAAGTGACTTGTAATTGTGATGTAGTACTATAGTATAACGCTCCAGACGTTATTTAGTGCGGGGAAAGGCGCCAAAACTGTCTCTGTCTGCACGCAGCGCCTCATATCATGTAGAGTGGGCACGGAGGTTTAATGCAGCCCACAGCACACTCGACACCGGTAGAGGCTCGGGAGGAGGAGGCTGGCACTGACAAGCTCGAAGGTGAGGATGTCGGGGATATTTAAAACATCCGTCAATCACGGCAAAGGCCGAGTGCGCGGAGCATAACGACTCATAACGTTATTAATTCTGACATGACGCACTTTGTTTCTCACAGGTGTCAGAGAGGCGACCCGCTTTGACATAAAATTGGACATTTTATAACACAAACTCTATCAAACTACCAGTGACTCTTACTTGTGGATTGTTCTTAATAAAAAAAAACAATATGACAAATATGCACGTTTTGTTGTAAACAGTTCTTATTCAGTAAGCTAATGACACGTTTATTTTTATCTTAACAAATTCTTGTTCGCTTAGCTATTTGATTGCCTGAGTAGACTACACCATATTGTGGAATATATGGAATTTCCATACTAATATGTCATAGGCTACTCGGCGCTACTTCAAGAATGGAAGTGAAATGGCATCACTGTGATCCATCCGTTGTGCCCAAAGGGTAAGAGTTGCCACTCTCAATAAACACGGAATATGAGTTTATATAAAACACGTAACTTTTGGACAGTCTTCTTATTTCCCCACAATAAAAAATCTTTCAGCCCGATTACAAGTGATAATGCTGACTGAGACATTGAAGTCTTGAGTTAAACGACCAAATTTCAATAGGCTGAATGTGTCGTCTAATGATTATTTACCGAGCTTTCCATACATAATCTTCAGTTTCAAAGTAAACTATTCTCAGTCACAAAAACAAAAGCCATATCGAACACTAGAAGGCTGCAGAGCAAGATCAAAACATTGACAAAAACGTAATATTTCGGCTCACTTACTGCAAGAAAACACGTACGAGTCGATTTTTCTCTTAAAATCATTAATAACAGCATCATGTTAGAATAAAAATGAAGTATCATAACATTCATTCACAACATAAACCAACCTTCAACTGTCAAACAGTTGCCCGCCAAACAAAAAAATAATACAGTCTAGATAATGTCTGCTCCGCAAAATAGGTAATTTAACCGAAATAAAAGCTATAGGCTATAATCTGATAGATATATGTGAAGGCTATGCTGAGAGTAGGCTACATGCGTGACAAATCACAATTAGAAAATTCGTCTAATCTTATATTTCTGCCTTTCTCGTGCAGCATAACTGTTGTAACCTACATCCAATGTTCCCGAATCCCCAGCTGAATCAGTCTTGGTGAGATTTTACAGACAGCCAACCCACATACTGTCACATTGATGCTGACAATCCAATAGCCAAATAACTGAACAATTAAGATGCGTTGGGCAGAACTGGTTTATTCCAATATAACACATCCCTCACTATGCAGTTAACATTATCCCTAAAAGTGGGATATGCAGAGGTAAACTGCGCTATCCAACAAATGCATCGTTCACATTCTGCATATTCCCAGAGAACGCCCCTGTACCCAAATAACCTGCTTGTTACTTATTTCAGTAAAGCAATTAAACCACAGGGAATCTGACCAAGTTAGTCCTCCACTACTGCTGTTCAATGCAAATATCAGCTTGTTTTATGCGTCAGTTAATAGACACCGAGGTGTCAAACCGCATATAAAATGTCCACATCGCACTCCTCGGCTGTTTCGACGCAATCATGTATCGATACATTCACAGTGAACGCCGAAGAAAACAGCGCGCGACACGCATCTGATCTCAAAAAACTGCATTTCCCCCCAAACAAACTGCATTGAAAAGTCTCGCCTGTGCGTAAAGAACCGAGGTTACTTACTTGTGCTCTTGATACCTTGGTTTATTATCCTCGCCATGCTTAAAATCTCAAACTTGAGTACATTTTCTCGGCAGCAGTGTGTAAAGCTCCGCGTGCACTTTCCGAGTGTGAAGTCTCAGCACGGCATGAATGAGGAGGAATGCAGTCCGCGCGCCCTGATCGAGACGCAGCCTCGTTTTGAGACTCAGGGAACGCGCTGCCAGATACATATATCTCGCGTCGCGGCCAGGCGGCGACATTGAGCGCGCTCGAGCTGGTATTGGTGAAACCTACAGTTTAGTCTTGAATACCAGTCCGTTGCACCACCTGTCGATGTATCTAGGCACATTTATTACAATCACAGAGACGATTGTTTGTTTGCCTTTTGTGTATGCCAGCCCAGCCAAGCAGAAGATATGAATAAAAAAGCATTAGAGGAGTATTGTAACACAGGGTAAAAATGAAAATACTGTGGAAACAAAGATACCTACATCTTGGATGTCCTTGAGGTAAGCTAAAACATTGCTGTCAAAAGTGAACTATACCTTTAAGACATAATAAACAATCATTAAAAACAATACCTAGACATACACTTATATAGTATTATAAATCCTTAGATTACAATGAGGTTAGGTTTTTGTTTGACCAGTGGTAGACAAAGAACATCTCATGTTAGAATGTATTTGAACACCCGCTGAGCTTTACAATCCCATCATCCTACTGCACACATATATCCTCACAAAGAAACCAAAGCTTCTCTGATAAACACTGTGGATTTCTGATCAAACTTGCACACACACTGACAAATCCAGAGCTAGACTGAAGACGGTGCCTGAATACACAAACAAGGCTGTCAGAACAGTCAAAACTTCAACTTAAACTTCGGCAGAAATTCTACTCTACCTTTATAACATTTCGTTGCATTGTTGTTGTTTTTTTTATACAGTTCTTCAGTGATGTGAGGCATATTCTGGGACATTGTCACTGGATGTATGCTTCAATCTATTCACAAAAGAGAGTGTCTACCCTTATTTTGTCCTTAAGATTCTGTTTGACCAAAAAGTGACGAGTTTACAGAAAAAATCTATATTGTGTTTGTGGCAATATAATAGGCAAGTGACCATTTCATAAATGAACAGTATTATGAATGTTTTTGGGCAAACACGTTTTTCATTTTCAGCAAAACAAAGCACAACGGAATCTGATGGGGTAAGAAAAATGACAGAATCCGTGAGCATCGAGCTGAGGTGCTTTGAGTCTCAATTGTCAATTGATCTGCTACAGGTGAAGGAACTTTAAGGACTAAATGCAAATTTGCTGCTTTTTTTAAAACATATCGACTGATGGTCTTTAGGGCTGGGCGATATGGCCCAAAAAAATTATCACGATAATTTTTTTTATATCAGTCGATATCGATAATTATCACGATATATGTCAAATATTTATTTTTTTCAAGTTTAGACTAAAGGCAGATTTTTGCAACTAAGTGAAAGTTGTATAAACCAGAGTGTTGTGTTTTTAAACTACTATTTATATTTATGTTCATTAACAAAAACAGTAACATCTGTTTTTTTTTTTCTTACGTAGTTCAACCACATTTTTATTTGGTAAAAAGTAATATTCTGACTGTTTGAGTTGTATTCAAATTAACCATTGGTCATTCAGTATCATGCATTTAGATCATGATAACCACAGATAAAACCAGGTATAGCTTATTAACTTAGCTCCTCACTATTATGGCATAACTTTATGGTTTCTGTATTTTTTGCATGAAAAACAATAGCCTAAAAGTTGAATACATTATTAAATACTGTACTTATATTCCATTAGTAATAATACATTGTCTACATTAGTAATATTATACAATTCAATATGTATATCCCACATTTCATGGTGCAGTTATTACCAGGCTAACCTCACAGTAAATCCATGGTAGGCTAAATGGATTCAGTATCAATTCAGATTCTGACTGTATCGTTGCACGCAGTGTTTCTCCTTTTTGTCAGCGTTGTTTCATCTGCTTTTAAACTGGTTTAAACTTGACATTTATGTTCTTCGCTGAACTCAAGCGCTTCTCACTGGATCTCGTGAGCAAAACGATCGCGTCTGCGTGAGCTCGCGCTCCGCTCAATGCACTGCCATTTTGGACTTTGACCCGAGCGGATAAATGCTCCGTGTGGCGCGCGCGGTTTAAATGAGTTTCGTTCCGCTTTTGACGCATAAACATTATCGAACATTTATCGACCTCTTGATATCGTTTTATCGAGGAAAATTATACCGCGATAATTATAGTTATCGTTTTATCGCCCAGCCCTAATGGTCTTCCCACAAGAAAAAGTTTTGCTAGTAGATGTTAGATGAGAATGTTCGTGTTGAGCTGGAATTCAAAGTTTGTTTATGTCATTGAAATTCAACTACATTTATTTTAATACATTTTCATTAATTTTTTACTAGACTAGTCTTGAAAGTTCTGAGATTTGGAAGTTTGAAGGTTTATAGGCCATAGATAGCATCTTCAATGAATTTCACCTAATCAAACTGTATCTTCCAACTTGTTTGCAAAATGTTGTTCTCGTGAAATAGTCAGCTTTTTAACTTTTTTTTTTTTTTTTTTTTTTACTAATTTCTTTAGGATTATCTGTATAACCTTTCATAGATGCTGTTTGTTGCATGCTGGTCTAATTGCAAATAGCATTGATTTTAGTTGTACCTGCCACTGTACATCAGAAAATAACAAATGTTCTTGTCAATTTTCAGTCAAACAACTGCTAAATTGGCAATCTTGGCCAGAATAAGCTACTTTATGCATCAGACTTTAAACCAATAGTCAAACGTTTGGCTTCCACAACTAATAATACCCACAAAATGTACATCATCGAGTCGTGCTGCTCAAAACTATCTAGAAATCATTGACTAATTCACAAGATCATACTGAGAGAATGAGAGAAATTGAAGGGCTTCAACTTACAGGCTGTCAAGAGTTACAGAGTTCAACAGGCAGTAATTTGTACATGAGAAAGAGAGAACAGAGAGCTTCCACAGGTGATGGTCTAGAGTGAATGTGATTTCACTATTCCAACATGTTCCTGGATTCCAATCAACCAATCAGATTTGATTTGATCTAGTTTATTTCAAGTTTAGACTTACAAGGTGCTTTTACATCAATGTTATTCCCTTTGATTTTAGGGATACGTTTTAGGAGCCTGGATCATGTCTTTCTTGGCAAAATCACAGTGAACGTTGGTCAGGTGCTTCTAGAGCCAGGTGTACGGGGATGACTCAGGTCATTCAATCGTTGGCCTTGCATCTTAAAAAGAAAGTGCTCTGAATGTAAGTGTGCCACTCATCCCTGGGGATGTTTGCAAGGTCACTGTTATTAGGAAAGTCTGACTTAGATTGATTAGGTCTAAAACTTTTCTTTCTAACTTCTGGAGTTTTGGTAAAGCAAGTGATGAGTGCAGGGATATTAGTTTTTCCCTCTTTTGTGTATCCCCAGAGACTATTTATATAGAGACATGCCACATCCTCAATCCTTAATACAAATGTAGACCTATAGGTAACACCAAAGATGGCGGTTGTATGCAAATGCCCCGCCCCTCCCGCTGGACAGCCAATTGTCTGCTTCTAACGGTCAAGCTGCGAAACATTTAAATACGTTACTGTTTGAAAAGGCGGCAGATTTGATATGCAGTCTATGTGTGCATTGTGTAAATATCAGACATCCCAAGTCTCCCAGAAGTTCCGGGAGTCTCCCGCAGATTGATAGAGGCTCGCTGATGCCTGCAAATTAGTTAAAATCTCCCGGAATCTAGAGCGATCGAGCAAGAGCATGCATGTCAAACTGTGCAGCGCACACGCGACAGAGAGCGAGAGAACCCTTGCGCATGCGCAGTAAAAGTATAACCTGTGGGAAAACGGCATTTTAAACCTTATTTTAGGGCAAAGTCTTCAAACTTTTTCAGCGATTTTTTTATAATATTTTACGTCCCGGTGACCAGTGAAAGTGCAGTTCTGACTCTCTGCCCATTCATTTAGATAGAGCCTGGTCTTGTTAAGTCCGAAATAGCTGCCAAGATGGCGGCCGAGTGGCATGACTTGCCTGAATGAACTTTGGTATCCCTAACACATTCCCCTGCAAATGAATACAAGAATACAAGCTCAAACTTCCCAGCCGTATCCATACATGTCCAGTATGTGGGCTGTAACAGAGCCTTCCCAGTCACGTATTCAAAACCTTTTAGAGAAACATGACTTCGGAGGCCTGCTGCGATGGCTGTTGCTTTTGCAAACACACAGCTGTAAGTTGCCCTCTGCTCTCTGCCTCCAGTTTCCCGTCTCCAGTTCACGGTTGCAAATTTCTTCACAGGACATTGTTCCACCAAGAAGCAAAGACTTCCGTACAATACGAGACTGCTTGCAGGGCTCATGGCGTATCTCTCCTGGCCAGTGGCGCCTTGATGTCAGCCATGCATTTCTTTCACATCCACCGCAACACCCAATCATAATTAAAATCTTGTGTGGAAGCGGGAACAGGGGAAGCTAATTAGGGACAAACACTTTCTTTTTCTCCAGCACAAATCAAAAAGAAGCGAAAGGACCGGCTGCTTCTGCACCCCTGTGATGTGCGGCTGGGGCAAGTAGGAGGATCCGGCGGAAAACGAGAGCATTTTGTCCTCTATTCTTTGACGCTTTTTTTTTTTGATCATGTGGAGCACCACAGACACACTTTTCCTTCTTTTCTCACACTGCAGTTCTGTATATATTAGGTCTGTCGAACTCACTAAATGATTGGTGCGAGGACAGTAACGAGCAGAGAGCAAAGGAGCGTGGGCGTGGGGACACTGTCTGGTGTCTGCATCCAGAAATAAGCTACATTTTGTTCCTCCCTGGCTGGGTAATTAAATGTTAGACTAAGTGTGTGTTTGTCTAATGGATGTATGTTACATTTAGGATGTACATGGCCTTGATGTCCATCTTTACATGTCTTGTATATAGCGGGAACATTAAGTCATTGTGTAAGAGATATATTTCTTATATAAATAGCTGATTTTATATATTTTTTGTTTCCTGCTCATCACATAAAAATCAATATTATTGATACGGAAGCCTGGAATAAAGCATGATATGCAACTTCAAGACATGCTGATGATGTTACAATAATATTTGAAGTCTCAAATTTAAATTGGTCAGCATGACCTCGCAATATGATCACACAGAGAGTGTGTGAATACACAGTGGCTGCATTCATACAGTCAGAGTTTGGGACTGACAACTGTAACTAAGTTTACTGTTTACTAAGGCTACATTCACACTGTCAGTTTTTGGAATTGACAACTGCATTTACGTACAGCTGTGAGTCTCAAAATGTCCCGTACAAACAGCAACTTCTCTGAGTAGAGTCGTGAGTTCATCCGTCAAATCTTCGTTAACCGACAACAGCTTTTATCTGGTGGAGAGTAGAGCATTTGATTCGTGCATATAACACAAAACTGATGGAAGCAGCTCCGGTATAGAACAGTGATTGGATCTAATGTATAACCTTTAGATGACAAACAGCTTATATCTTAGGCCCTGTTTACACGAGAACGCTAGCGGGTGAAAACGTAAAAATATTTTATCGGATGTGCCTTTCGTTTACATGGCGACGGCGTTTTTGAGGCTTAAAAGCGCAAAAAAGTGAAACCACCCTTCAGAGTGAAAATCGTAAAAACGCTCCACCGCCGCGTTCCCGTGTAAACGGTAAAAACGCAAAAGTCTGCTTGACAGTGAAGGTTGTACGCAGGGGTGTGGACTTGGTGTTGTAAGTATGCACTCCTAGCCGCCTGAAGTGCATACTACATTGAATTTCACACACTTTTGCGTCACCATTTGCACGCGGATTTCCCACACAAAACGCTCGTCTAAATGCAGAATAAAAAGTGATGACGCAACGCCACTTTTGTGTTTTCTCTTCAGAATCGTTTCCGCGTAAACATAGCCTAAGTCGCTCGCTGTAAGTTACTAAGCGAAACCACACACGATAACCCACAACACACAGTAGACATGCTTTTGTGCAGCGCAGTGCTGCTCTCTTTCACTGTATGATGTGACAGACAACTAGTTGTCCCGTCCATTCTATTCACACAGCGGAGCGCATTTACCCAGAATGCGGTGGTGAGTTCTGAAAATTAAGGGGTGTGAGTTCTGTTATAGAACGAAGTTGTCATTCCTGTAAATAACTGAACTGTGTGTCAAGTCAAGTCACCTTCATTTATATAGTGGTTTTTACAATACAGATTGTATCAAAGCAGCTTCACAGTGATACAATGTTTGTTTCTAGAAGAAAATTGCGTCATCGTCCACCTGAAGTAAGGCAGATCAATAATATTGTTGAATATTAAATGTCCCCAAATAAGCAGGCCAAAAGCCAAGGCAACAGTGGCAAGGAACCAAAACTCCATCAGGTGACAGAATGGAGAAAAAAACCCATGGGAGAAACCAGGCTCAGTCGGGGGCCAGTTCTCCTCTGGCCAACGAACGAACAATGTGTGATTATGATTTAGGCAACATTACAGGTAAGAAGTCAGATTGAATCAGAACAGTCAGTTTTTATCCACAATTCACAAATTACCCAGTTCCATCTGGTTGGAGGTCGGAGTCATCACGCCGGTATGGCGACGAGTTTGTTGAGGTGTCCATGAGGCCTTCACAGGGCTGATGTGTTTGGCTAAAAGAAGAAAATCATATACATCTAGGATGGCTTGAGGGTGAGTAAACTGATCATTTTTAATTTTGGGATGAAATATTCTTTTAAGGGAGTCTAAACTGAACTGTGTGAATGTAATTGCCAACTGACTCTAAGCTCCACAACCATGTTAACTAAGCTCGGCAACCTCAGATATCAGTTCATGACTTTTCATATTTGCCTACAAAACACAAGCGAATTCCTAATCAAACTTAAGCAGAGAGTAAGACTACATATGCTTCTGCCAAAATGGTTGTAATTGCTTGCCCAGTCCTGCCCCCATAATTGGGCAGTGCATCACCCAAATGTCACTCCCTTAGTTTTAATTGCCATTCACGGTATGCGTGCATCGCCTCCCTGACTAAATATTGCACCCTATACTGGTCCATTCTGGCTGCCTTTAATGTTATGTATAAGACATTGTTGTTTAACATCCCAAGACACCAATTACTTGCCCATATCAGAGCGATCATTAGTCCCAACCGATGTCAAAGACTGAGGCCTGACACGGTTAGTGTAAAGGGAGTCTCTCTCTTTCTCTTTGTGTCTCTTTCCCCCTCCTTCCCTCCTCCCAATCACTTTCATGTGCCAGACCCTGATCTTCTATTTGCGATTCATCACCGGGCCATGAAGCGTTCCGTGTCTGCAGGAGCTGGCCATCGCTTCCCGTTTCTCTCGGCCATCTATCGACGTAATGCATTGCTTCTTACTGTCACCAACACCCGTCCACTCAGCAACAACCTGGTATTGGTTTCTGACAAACGGAAATGAAGTATTGAGTTGTGACAGAGAGACATTGTTATGCTACAAATACAGAGAGAAGAGGGCTGGATACATGAAGATTAATAACAGTTTAAGATGCACATACTCAGGAACACATCATCAATCAAATCATCATCCCAGTGGCTCTATTAAATTATAGATTCGGGATTGAACAGTGGGGTTTTTATATATTAGTTTAGATCAACTGAGAACAACTGAATCTTCTATATTGTACTAAATCATTTTCCTAGCGAGGTGCCGGAACTTTCAACTTCCTGACAACGCATTCAGACCAGTGACATCCCTTTGCTCCTCGCTCGTTCAGTAAGAAAGGACCCTTACTCATAGGACTACTGTAGGACAAGATAAGAGAAGGTGTCCATGTTATCAATCCCAACATGCATCAGTGCAGTGGTGTAAATGAATGAGGAGAAAGGAGAGCTGGGAAAGCCCTGGGGGAGCACCCATCCTTGAAAGCAAGTGCGAGAGGAAGAGACAGGAACAGAAAGAAAGGGGGGTAAGGGAAAACGAGAGAGTCCCATTCCCTGTCAGATCTCACAACTTTCTTTGTCCTTGCAGTAGTATGTTGTTATTTCTAGAACAGAATTTTTGGCATGGAGGAGTGAAACTTTAGCCAAAGTGAAACTACACTTTAGCCAACGAAATAAAGTGACATGGAGTACTCAGGTGATCATAAAATAACATGTTTAATGTTGGAGAGATGCTGACTGAGAGGATTTGACTGGTCATTCATTAGTAAAGCGAAAGTGGCTCACTTCATTCTTCAACTGTGTTGAGGGTCCAAGTCTTGTAGACTTATTTATAGACAATGAGCCAATACTAAAATGTGACGTGAAATCAATGCCGACTGCTGATTGGTCAGAGAGAATCCTTACCATTCACAGCGTCATCATTGCGCATGCCAGATGGAGTATCCAGAAAAACCCCGCCATTTTTAAATAGTTTGACCAGAGATACTTCTATTTGATGCTTCCGAATGGCAACTCAAGAATACGCCATGGTCAAGGCGAGTCGATTCGAGCCATTAGTCTTCTGTTCCTCAGACTGGTTTCCTGAGAACAAAGACCATGGTAAACTCACATTTCAGAATTTTCGGTGATGTCTCAAACTCTGCCAAGACAGATTTCAATAATAATGTTTCTCCTCATTGCTTCTCAGATATTTCCCCTGAAAAAAAAAAGACTCTTTAATCTCACGTGTCGCCTATGGAGGTTCGGAAAAGATCATAATAATTCCTGAAACTGTACTGAACCAGAACATTTCTGATGATTCTCCTTGAGAAAAAAAAGACCCAAGAATTCTCTTATGTGTCTCTCAGAGTTTCAGAAGATATGTCAAACTGCGCACAGATTTACCAAGATGGATTTCAATATTTATTTTTCTCATCTAATTTTCCCAAGCCTAAATCATCTATGCTATCCACATTCATTTTATTTCTCATTTTCTCATTTTTATCCTTTCTCTTTTTTTTTTATCTTCTCACTTTTAATGAATTAGGAGAACCCTCTCATGCAATGTTGGTATTTAAATGAAACATTCTATTAAGTTTCCTGAGCTATGAAAGAGCAACTCAATTTTCACCATACATAAACGCATAACAGCAGATCGCAAGATGGTGTGAATTTCCTGTCTGCATGTGCATGACTGCAATCTCTGGCCTATCCATATCTCATATGTGTGCGACTAATAGAGGAGCTGAGGAGTGGATCTACAGTAGATGCTGATTTGATGGAGGGCTTCGGTCAGGTGGCGACCCCCCCTCCCTCTTCTCAGCTGGGGAGACTGACGTTGATGCGAACAGCCTGATTTACTAGGTGTGCTGGCAGTTATCTAAATGCAAAGTGATGGCGTAATGGCAGTCACACTCTGTGTAAACGGCCGGAGAGGGCCCCGCTCCTCTCTCAGCCCCCACATGAGACCCCGCAACAAGGCATTAGCCCAGCCAAATGTAGCAGAAGTGATATGATCAGACAAAATATGGGGATTATAGCCTGTCAAGGTTGAGGGAGGGGGAGAGGTGGGGTGACAGACAGTGTGGGATGATGGGAAAAAAATGGACGGCTCATAATGTATCTGCTGATAAGAATAGGACAGTTGGGAAACAAGCAATTGAGGTGTTTGTTGTTGACACTGTGAAAAACTGAGTGGACAAAAACAAACTCGGATGTTGTGAAATAGTAAGCCATCAATTTAGAAGACAATTGTATCCTTACCTTATAAGGACAATCCCCTAAAAAAATTTTAGTTAAAAAATCTGAAAAAAAAATGCCTTGTCATGTTTCTTCATGAAAAATAAGATACATTTACTTGAGATATCAAATTTTTTTTAGATAATATAGCAACATGACATCATGGCGTGTTATCATTTTGAGCTATCCTCGTGTATTCGTGTATGTCTATGCCGTTAAATGTCAAAGCAAAATATAGATCTACATCTGGGGAGCGATATTTTTTTCCCTAGGATGGTAGATGAAGACTCATAAAGGGTATTAACCCCAGTGACGGGTAGGTTTAGGGAAGGTGTTGGGGTAAGTCATATATTTATATATACAGTAATAACGTTAAGTCAACAGCATTCATAAACACGCTGAAAAGCGATTATGCGTGTTGATAGCACGCCAAAAATGGAAATACGAATTGGTGTGTCATGCATACACCATTTCATGAGATCAGTCTGAATATAGCTTGAATTATCCTTATTTTTCTTTTAAAATAAAAAACCGAACCAAATTTAATGATGTTTATGAGCCAATATTAAGATTTAAATATTGAAATAATTTTTTGTTTGTTTACAGAAGCAGTTCACCAGAAAGTATTTTAGACATTATGTATTTTAGATTTAATTATCATTTTCATATACTAAGCTCATTGTGCTTTAATAAATTATGGGATGTCAGAGATCTGCAGGACATTTGGTCTTTTCTGACAGAGAGGATTAATTAATTCATAGCTAGAGCCTCACATCATTCTCAATGTGACGGAGCATAGTTCTCTCGTTCACTGTGTGAAGTTCGGCATGTTGCCTCAGTACAACATGTCTTGAGGTTGTTTTTTGAGCCGTGGAAGGAACAGCAGCTTGAGATACTACAATCAATGATCAGTGAGCATTAGAGGTATTTCAGACATCAAATCGGTCAGATTTGAGACTAACTACAAAATCAGGATGTGCAAATAGTGTCAGAGTTCACATTGTATAGAATATGTTCCTGGGACAACATATTTTGTTGGTCCTGGAATAACATTCCTGTCTGAAAACGTAATCCTTACCATATACTGTACCAACCCCTAAACCCAACACTTCCCATAAGTTATCCCTATAATCTGAGGGAAATTATGTGAATAACACTGATGTAGAGACACCTAACCCCAGATGTAAGCCTAAACTTGACATAAACTGCAAACTTGTCCCTCAAAACTGATTGGTTGACTGTAATGTTGCACTTGGCGAAATCAGGTTCTGCTCACTATTTCACTGTCCATAGATGTTCTATGCAAGTAACTTTTACTTTGGACATTGTTTATGAAGAAAAAACAACACAAAAGTTCTTAAAATCAAACACTTAAATGAGGGCCTATTTATTTATTTATTTATTTTTTGCCTAATTCAAGGTTCAACTAATTGACATCCTTTGATATGTTTTCGACTCCCTTTTGAAATTAGATTTAAAAATCCTTTTAAAAGTTACCCGTTTATTTTGCTGTACTAAAAGTCTTAAAAAATTTATGATTTAAATTTTAGCATGGTTTCTTCCTACAGTTTTGTTCTGATAGGGTTATGAACTGCGACCCAATTTCCATTGTTTTGGAAAGAGCTCAATAATCTATACTTTCCTGTGTACTTGAATGTTTCATTGTTTGTCATGTCTTTTTAACTACCGCCTGAATGACTCAGCAGAGACCAGGCAGCCTCGCTCATGTTGTGTTGTCTCTCTCTCTCTCTCTCTCTCTTTCTCTCTCTGTTCTGTTCCCATGGCCTGTGAAGCATTTCAGTTCGTAGAAAGCCACATAAGGCTTCTTATTAACACCCATCCTCCGCTTCCCGACACATCAGCTCCTAAACGAGCCGCGCCATCGTGCACATTCCTGTAATTCATCTTCCCTTATTCGGCAGACCTTCTCTCTCACATTTGGTCTCTTCTATTTGCACGTTGAACCCATCTTTCTTGCACCTTCCTTGAACAGGGTACAAAATTCTGCCTCAAAAATACTTGCAATACCTACAAATATTCTTTCTCAAGAACATAATCCAAATATTAATTTAACTTTTATTTTATATTTAAAGAAAAAGCATGATTATTTTTGCAACCTTGCCACCAAACTTGCTCAAAATTTTATGTTGGATAATTTTTAACAGTAAAAACGGACTGCACCTTTAAATAATATAATAAAACTCAATAGGGGCTTGAACCAAATATTTGCTTGTAGTCAAAAAAATATAAGTATAAAGTATAATTTTTCTCTTTCCAAAATATTTTGTAACATTATAGCTTAGCAAATATTTGTAAAAATTAAGAAAAATGGGATGAGATCACTTACTAGAAACTTCCTAGATTCCTTACACTTCCTGTATTCAACATGACATCATGACTTTTGCATAAACATGCACGCCACTTTCGAGTCAAGTGGCGTGTTATCTCTACGAATTTTGAGCTATCCGCGTGTATGCGTGTGTCTACGCCGTTAACGTCTGCGTCATTCCGCGTGTCTGTACGACAAATGTCCGAGCGAAACGAAGCATTTGAGGAGCTATCTTTTTCTTTCCTAAGGGAACACTCATAAATGCCATTAACCCCAGTGACGGGTAGGTTTAGGGACAAGGTTGAGGTACGTCATATATTTACTGTATATTTACAGTAATAACGTTAAGTCAACGGCGTTCATAAACACGCTGAAAAGTGATTATGCGTGTTTATAGCACACCAAAAATGGAAATACAAATTGCCGTGTCATACACACGCTACTTCATGCTGTATTCGTGATTTTAAGTAATTTTACAATTATTACTGAACAAGCTGCTGCACATAATGTAGGACATATATAAATAGTTAAATAAATTAATTAATTGAACTTGCAAACTATAATTCAACAGATTGTCAAAATGATGATGTAATTTATAACATGTCTCATGAAAAGAATGATTCGAGCCCTAAATGTTTGAAAAACGTAATGAGACCGAATAATGCAGTATTCATGAAAAGTGCTTCTTGCCTTTTCCTTGTCACACTGCATCTCTTCCTGTTCCTCCCCCTTCCGCTCTCTTCATCTTTTCCATCTTTTTACTGGTAATCTGGCATGCACTTTATTTATTATCGGCTGGTCATTAACCGCTTCCTCTCATCTTTTATTTTATTTTATAGTGCACACTCTTCACGCCCACTTTCATTTTACTCTCTCTCTCTCTTTGACATCCTCCCACGCAACACCTTTCATTTTCTTCTCTTTTCTTTCATTGTGGAGGGACAGAGCAGGAGCAAGGTTACAGCGACAAAGGCCATAAAGGTTTGTGCTCTGTGTTCACAGTGACTAACACGAGCGTATGCCCACACAGAATAGGCGTGGATGAGAGTGTTTCAGTTTGGTAGTAGTGATGGGGGATGCAATGGTGTCTGTGTGGGGTTATAGAGAGTTGTCCCGCCAGAGGGGAAGAGCAGTGGCCTGTGTCTGTTAGCATTTCGCTTCACTTCTCCTCGTGTTAGCCTCACTCGACCTTCTCAAGCTGCCTTCACCTCCTCTCGAACCCATCACACAGTGAAGAGAGGAAATATTAAGAAAAATAATGCTGAAAACAAAGGACTTTTCCATTAGATGCGTCAATTTACAACAAATAACACTCAAGCTTCTGCTGCCTGCAACCCATCTAGCAGAAATATGTTTGAAGATCGTTTTCGCTAATAAGTTATGAAAGCATTATTTGTGAATGTTCTCTCAACGGTCTGAAACAAGTAGTAACATTTAAAAATACATTCAAATAAACCGTTTTATAAAAATAATTATAAAATAACGTTTTTTTGCTAACATTTTTTTGTATGAAACGTTAGTTCCTGTCCTTGATTCTGTTTTATTCACATTCAAACACAGCTATGATCGCTTCACCCAACACCCTTAGCAACCACTCTTAGCAACCTAAACATACTTTCTTTGCACATTGATATTGTTCATTGAAATTTATAAAGTATTGTGAGCGATCAAGTAGCCTAAGCGAGTGTACCTCCATTTACAGTAGATTTAGCATTTTCCTTCAGGTTAGGCCTATATTTGTAATTAAAAACCAGTTATATCTTGCCCTTTCAACAGGTATGGGGTTTTCCGTGCCCAGTCCTTTCAATATAAAAGTCTTCTCTTCTGACCGACTCACTCAGTTGCTGTCGCCATCTAATGGCGTAACAATGTAAATTCTGCTGCTGGTGCTGGTCAGGGACTATTTTTTATTTTTTCAGGGAAGGCTTTTAGTGATTTTACTTCTACTTTTATGTGCTGTGTTACAGCTTTTGCAAGTTAGTTTATTTCCCTGTTGTTGCAGTTTTAAATGGATGGACAAATCAAGCAATCAATGGCATCAGCAGATTTGAAGAGCAAAAAAATATAGTTCATTTGAGACATAAAAATTGACAACCATAGAATTCGTCTTGGATGGTGAGTGACAAGGCAATCATTTGCATTTCTCATTCGCAAGCAATGCCTCGCTGGGTGTTATTAATTGAAATGCAATTGCTGGAGAGAAAATGAGTCGGAAAGAGAGAACTGCTCCTATCAAGTCCACATCACAGCATACCAAATCCAGCCACTGTCTGCGCAAGACTGATACAAACAATGGCTCGCCTCCAAAAAGAAAGACTTTAGACGCACAGAGCACAAATTTGAATGAATGAGCGTAGAGGAGTGATTCATTTGAGCTTTGATTCCACGTCTGCGCAGAGTTCTGAACTGTGCAATCATGAACTGTGATTTCACAATTGTTGGCTCTCGCTACGGCGCAGGTTTATGTACTCCCAGAGTTCCCCAAGAGAGACAGAGATAGGGGAGAGATAGAACGAGCTGAAACAACACTGCCACAGTTCATTAGCAGACACTTTTCTTGGTACAAAAAGGCCTGAAACTTAAATAACGAACTGATTTTTTGGTCAGTACAAGGTTACCGAACAAATGCTCAGTACAAGGAGGTGTTTGACCTTCAGAAAAAGCCAATTTTTCAAAAGTATTATATGAGCTGTTCTATGTTTGCAATTGATTGGAACAGGCCTCAAAACAGTTTAACTACAGTAATAGTATAAACCTCTCTTCATATTTTAATAATAATTACAAAAGAATAAAATTAAGCATATTTCATTACCTTTTGAAAATTTTGGAAGGGTTCAATCTGAACAGATGCTTTTTACCATCATCACGGTCTTCATTAGAGCACATTTCCCAGTACATTTAGCCTCTTCCTCATATTCGCCATTTCAACCATATCCTCAGAACTATTGTTTTCAACATCTTCAAAATCAATATGTTGATCTCTGACAGCTTCTTCACCAGATCCACCATGAAGTGGCAGTAACACTGATATTTGGGGGTGGTGATGGCGCATTGGATAAGACACATGCCTTTAGTGTGAGATACCTGGGTTTGAATCCAATCTGTCCCTGAGCAAGACACTTAACCCCTAATTGCTCCAGAGGCGTTCGACGTCTGACATATATAGCAATTATAAGTCGCTTCGGATAAAAGCGTCAGCTAAATGAATAAATGAAAATGTAAATTTGATTGCGTTCAGTACTTGCTCAGCAGTAAATCGCAAGTTTTGCAGATTATACTCCCTATTACACTCTAAACAATGCTGGAATTGGGTAAAATATGGACAAACCCAAATGTTGGGTTAAAGACCCAACTTCAACTTTCACTTTTAACTGTACATTTTTTAATTAACCCAAAATTGGGTTTGTCCATATTTGACCCAAATTTGGCTTGAAAGAACCCAGCATTTTGGTTTTATGTCAGTGGTAAATATGAGCGAGGCATCATTGTGAATCAGACATTGCCACCTTGAGGAATAAAGGTGGACCCATTCATTTGTTTTAATTCGAAAACATATATTCTTTTATATTTTTTTGCATATTGTTTATAGATTGAGGAGTACTATGGAGGTTGATGTCTAACCTTAAAAAAATAAATGAGAGGGAGGGCAGGAAATTATGTTCTGGGTCGCTAAAGACCAGATGTATGCGCGTTTAAGGGTTAAAATGTTGAATTCTACCGATAAAATTAAATATTGGACCAAACGCTCAATTAAAATATCCTGTGGATATTTATTACATTTGTTTTGGAACTTTACTCATCATTTTTCTGCCTTCTTCTTCAACACGTTGTGACATTAATAAAGAAAAGAATTTCACAATTTATGGAATCACATTGGTTACATCTAAAAATGACGTATTTGGTATGAAAAAAAAAAACTTAAGCTAGGTTGATTCAATGTTAGAGTTTTAAATAAAAGTCTTGGGACTTCAGCGTATAGGCCTACAGTATTTTCGGGAAAGCGCCATCACTCTGACTGGCAGCAACCATAGCGTCCAAAAATGTGCCGTCCACTCCACATGTCAAGGGTCTTTCTGTCGGCTAGAGCGGAGACACGTCCCCCTTCAGAAAGCAAGTCTGCGCCCATCACCGCACGGTTCATCTGAGACTAGAAAAAATCCCCAACAATCCACACATGCATAATGCATAGTGACTGCAGCACAATCTTGCAACGACTCAAAGGAGACTTCTGCCATTCACGCGGGAGGTCAGGTAATTCAGGGTTGGTGTGTCTATGGAAACATATTGCTGTTTTGTGTTTGCGAGTCTCTGGAGATTGCAGATTTCTTGAATCAAAGTTAGTGTAAGTAGCGCCGGCTTTGATTGCCTCATCTGAGGTCTTTTCACTCTTCCGCATGTTTGTGCTGCATAAGCCACAATGATTTGAGATTTCACAAGGGCAATACGATTTCACAGATAAACCTATTTACAAACGTACTTATGATGCAAATGCACGAGATTAGTTCAGACAGTTACCGCGGTTCTCCTGAAAGCCGTTGCCTCGCCACTCTTCTCAGTCAATCCTTATTATACATCTATATTTACAGAGGCATTCAGCCACTGTTGAGTTTTCATTTGCTCAGTCGTTTTATTTGTTCATTCAAATACCGTTACATCTTGTGACGCTCCAAAGGCCTGATTTCATTACAGATAGCGTTTCACTATACAGTCCTACAAATGGAGGTTATTGCAGCATTTTCGCTTCAGAAAAAAGTCAAGGACCGTTTTCACGTTGAGTAAGCAGTATTTTGCTCATAGTTCGAGTCCAGCCCGTGTCATCTTTTGATTCTTTTTAGCTATAATTGCCAAAGAAAGAAAATGGTCATGAGATGAAAAAGGATATGCTATAAGCATTTGTTATTACTATCAATAGATATATTTTTATACAAAGTTTAACTTGGAATTACGCATAAAACGATTGCGAATAAAGCCGCATTATCCAACGATTAAGAGAACAAATCTGTCACTTCCTGGGAAACTGGTGCAAAATACCTGTAATAAAATTGGAAATTGCTGCATTGGGGAAGCCACTGTGGCTCTTTTTTTTTCTTCCTACGTTCGGATGCTGGCATTTGGGAACGCAATCATGTGAGACAGGTCTGGGAGTGAATTAAACCAAATCATTTTTGATAACAGACTTTGGCTCAGGCATTTCAGAATGATCAAACCAACTATGAGATGCTGAGCAATGAAATTGGTCTGCCATAGTTAAGTTATCCAATCACATCCTCTATTGAGGCGCACTGTTTTTTTTTTGTACATTTATAAATGTGTTTCATCCATAGTTTATATGGATGTCTCTCAATTGAGCAAATATGCTTTTTTTATGCACATTTTTAGAATTTATGCGCATCTTGGCATTTTTGAATGTGATATCCCAAAATTCGATGGATGGAAACATGGCTTATGTTGAAAACAGGTTGTGCTGTTTAAAGGAGTAGTTCACTTTTAAAAAAAACTTTTGCTGATAATTTACTCACTCCCATGTCATCCAAGATGTCCATGTCTTTCTTTCTTCAGTCGAAAAGAAATTAAGGTTTTTGATGAAAACATTCCAGGATTTTCTCCATATAATGGACGTCATTGGGAACCAAACGGTTCAAGGTCCAAATGAAAGTTTCAGTGCAGCTTCAAAGGGCTTTAAACGACACCAGGCGATGAATAAGGGTCTTATCTAGGACCCTTCGAGTCATGACTCAAAAAAAGATTTGTTCATTTTGAAGAACGAGTTTGAACAGGAGAGTCACGAACGCTCATCACAGAACAGAGCAAGGCGACCATTTGTGCTTATAAAACTTAAACTTTTTTACTTATTTTTGAAATGACCGATCGTTTCGTCGCTATTCATCGTCTGGTGTTTAAAGCCCTTTGAAGCTGCACTGAAACTCTCATTTGGACCTTGAACCGTTTGGTTCCCATTGAAGTCCATTATATTGAGAAAAATCCTGGAATGTTTTCATCAAAAACCTTAATTTCTTTTCGACTGAAGAAAGAAAGACATGGACATTTTGGATGACATGGGGGTGAGTAAATTATCAGCAAATTTTTTTTAAAAGTGAACTACTACTCTTTAAGAATTCCCTTAAAACCATGAACAGAAATCTTTAACATCAATTAAATTTTATTTAATTTATTTTTAAAGGAAAATTTCTGACCTCAAACTTTGAAACAGTACTATATATGAGATTTATGGATGAAAAACTAATGTATGCAAGACTTCGAGCCTATATATAAAACAATATAAATCACAGAAATAAGTAGAGTCCGTCCTGAGCAGCAGAAGCCTATACTCTTCAGAACGAGTGGTTGTTCTTTATTAAGAAGAAGCATGTAGTGTCTGAGCATCCATGTGTGAAATTCAATTCTTATCCTGAAATGGTGTTTTTATTAGAGCAGCACTATCACACAGGAATCAGCTCGGCTTTGCTCAGCAGAGAAGCACAGGGCGCTCACAGAGCCATTGGACTGTTCCTGTCGGTGCCTTAAACCATTCTGAGTCAAATCATACTAATAAGTATGCAGCTGTACAAGAAATGGTTCGGTTCAGATTTGCAAAGGCACCTGTGCTGTTCTTGAAAATGTATTTCAGGGTAATTCAGGTACAGCATCAAAGGGAAAGTTCACCCAAAAATGAAAATGATGTCATCATTTATTCACCCTCAAGTTGTTCCAAACCGGTATGAATTTATTTCTTCTGGCAAACACAAAAGAAGATATTTTAAAAAATGTTGTTAATCAAACAATTAACGGTAGCCACTGACTTTTAAAATCCATTCAAGCATTCAGATGAATGACCCTACAAATTTGATTAAACCATCAAAGTATAAGGAAAATATTTGTTGAATATTTTAAATTATTTGGCAAAAAAAGGCAACTACAACAGGTTTTATCATACTATCCACAATAAGTAAAAAAAAAAAATGCAAAGAAAAACAAAAAGCTCACAGGAAACAGCATAAATTGACTACAATAATCAGTTATTGTTAATATTTAGTTGGTTCTCTTTTGTTTTGCATGTGTACATAATTTATTTATATAACCGCCTGGACAAAAATGTGTGTGTGTGTGTGTGTGTGTGTGTGTGTATGTATGTATGTATATATATATATATATGTATATATGCATATATATATATATATACAGTATATATATATACTGTATGTATATATACTGTATATATATATATATATATATATATATATATATATATATATATATATATATATATATATTGGCAACAATGGTTTGATATTCTGTCCATGAACTTGCATTACAACTTACTTACAACTTACATTGTGACAACATGCCCCAACACCAGGTCAACATATTTTCACTGAACTATATATTGATTCCTCTGAGATAATGGTGGAAATGTTCTATAGCTTGTTTGAAATTATGTTTGGAAGGTAAAATAGGCAGCCATTTTATTTGTCAGCTTAATTATCTGATAAAACATAAGCTTTTATCATTCCCAAATACTGCAGACTGACAATGTCATACTGTTCATGTGAGCATGGTCTGTTTCCTCTGGCAGGGAGGAAGAAAAGAGGGGGTAAAAAAACGTCTGTTCAAGACTCCTCTGACAACTCTGCCCTTTTTCCACTGGAGGAGGAAGAGGAGGACTAGGAGGACAGCAAACAGAAGATGACAGGAATCTGAAAGGCCTGTATTTATTATTTATTATCTGTATCTGCTCATGTGGGTCAAGGCTAGCCAGAGAGAAAAAGAGAAAAAAGAAAGAAAGAGAAAAAAATGCTATAGATCCAAAGGATAAGGTGGTCAAATTTTGTTGTTTTTTTATTTATGGGTCAACCAGACATTTTATATTTCTACAATATTGTTCACCAATCATGAAATGTTATTTTTTATGACACTGCATTTAAAAGAAAGTGTTTATTTTAGCATCACTGAGATCATTATAGTTATATAGAGTATAGTTATTAAAGCTTATTTTTGTTTTGCCACTTTTTATTAGTTGCTGTTTTTTATGTCTGTATAGTTTTTATTAATTTGTCTTTTAGTAGTAGTTTTAGTTATTTTAGTACATCAAGTTGAACTTAAATGAAAATGAGAAATGCTGCTTTAGAAACAAGTTGAAATAAAAAGTTTTAATTTTATTTCAAGTAACAAAAATGTGTTTATGTTTGTTTTAGTTAACTATGATAACTCTAAAAACTATACAATTTTAATTTTTTTATATTATATAAAATAAATCAGTAAAAATATAGTAAATAGAAATATACACAATATTCAATACTTGTTCTTGCAAATATATATTTGCTGTATTTGTTGTGAGCAGAGATAAATGTGGTCACTCACATATATAAGCAAGCAAGCAAACCGAAGCTTAGCTTTATCAAGTTCACCCTGAAATGAGAGGAACAGTAAGTGACCAAGGATTTAAGGACACCATCTGTGTGGAGCGAGCCCATCTTTAATACACTGAAAGTGCTGATGGCGCAGCGAGAGAGGAAGAGAGACACTGATCAATAGGACAGATAGAGCCGGGCAGCTAATAAACAGTGAAGCCCAGGAGAATGAGGGCACGTAGAAAAGATCATTTGATTTGGCTGAAGGAAACCTTCATTTAAAGTTCCCATGAAACCAAAATTAACTTTTTTTTAGCCTTTAATATATTAATATTTTAGCCTTACTATTATCTACAAGCAAGTGTGCTCCAAAACAATGAAGATTACAGCCCATCACTTCCGCCAATATAGATCAACAATTTTGATGACTTCACGCTGCATAAGTTTCCCTGTCCAATCAAATGCCCTCTAGAATCTAAAGTGTCCTGCCCCCTACATTATAAATAGACGCTGAACATCTGTTACTTAACGATTCAGGCCAGTGTAAAGGCCTGTTCACACTGGAATGAATTTCGAGAGCTATATTCGCCGATGTTTAACGCCTCTTGACTAAACAAAGGGCGCCAGTGTGAGTGTAACCGACGCGAAAAACGCCGCGTGTAAAAGCGTCATTTAAGAAAAAAACGCCTCAGGTTTGTTTTTTTGGTTTGACGCGCCGCGTCAAAAACTATCCAACCAATGAGATTGGCGCTTTTGCTCACGTGTCTAGAGCTTCTGAAGTTACAGTAAAACACAACTTGGGGGCGCTCAAACACAAAAAGGTCTTGTACGTCTGATGAACGCCAAGTAGTATCTACACTGCCGGGAAGAAATAAGACGAGGAAGATGCAAGGCAAGATGAATGTAGAGCTGCTGGTCTCGTTGGTGTCGGAACATGAAGAACTATATGACAAACGCGACTGCGACTTCAAAATAGGTCTATTTCTGTTTTACATTAAGCGCCATCTAATGTCAGGGAATGAATTGACATGTTCACTCGGCTCGTTTGGATGTGAACTCAAAAAACGCGTTGGAAAACACTGGCGAATAACGCACGCCGATATTCGTTCCGGTGTGTACGGCCCATAAATATGTTTTCCATTAGGGCGAATTAAGTCTGGTTTCACGCTCCGGTCCAGATATATGATAGCACAGAGCCGGATCATATGCGTCCATGCAGACCAAAAAACTTATCGGACCCATGAATTCTGCACAGGATGCTATATTTTAAAGCGATATGGAGATTCTGAGAAATGGTTAGATTAAGAGGAAATTGAAAATAAATATATATATATATATATATATATATATATACAATAAATATATATAGTATAAATGTATTGCACTAAACTATCATAGTCCACCAAAACTGAGACAAAATCAAGAAAGAGACCAACTAACAATGGGTAAAAGTGTATGAAATCACTATATGAAATCACTGTTTGTTTGATTAATTAAGTTGCTGCCATATAGAATTGGACAACAAATGAACAAGACACGACTGAGCATGACAACAACATAATGGTGTTTGGCTGCTACAGTATCCTAAAATTTGAGACGGTGGGGGGAAAAGTCTAGAGTCTGGAGATGTGGCCAGAGGAGCGTTGCTAAAAGCTCTTGCTTTTCAGGGCTTGTCAAACCTTTTCAGAATGGCAAAGATGGAAATCCACATCCTGATGGAAAGCCACCGCCTCACATCACTCAGCTCCTCTGCAGAGTTCCTGCCACAACCTGGTGTGAACTCATTTCAGATGAGGTGGAGGATTAAGGCTGGTGATTTCCCTGCTGGAGGATCGTGGCTTCAGCCTGCCTGATTATGTGATTGGATGAGGGTTAATCTTAGCTGATTGGTTGAAGCCGGGGATTGGTGTCACAATGGAGGGATGAATCTGAGCCTGGCTATAGACTCTCAAGTGTGTCACCAGAACAAGTCAGAGTGACATGAGACCGATAATGATGGATAAATAGCATAACCAACGCTATACTGAAAAATATAAAAGGCTAGGGGATTTATGCACATTTACACTGTGTGCTAACTACTGTAAGTGTTAAAAGCTAGTCTGAGTAAACACATCTATATTGTTGTAGAAACGTTATGTGCCACAGGATATTGGTTACTTAGTCTTTCCTTCTGCAATGTCTTAGGGGGTTCCCCTCTGTAAAATAATGTTTATCGACTATTTCTTGATGAATAACCAGGCAGAACACCCTAGCAACCACCAAATACCATAGCAACTGCCTAGCAACCACCTAAAACACCATGGGAACCACCTCAAATATAATAGTGACCCCCTTGCAACTACCAGAAGACCTTTAAACTACCACTCACCCTAATGGCCACCTGAAAAGCCAACCAAAACCATGCAGAACATCATAATGAACTCTATAGCAACTACCCTGATGACTCCATAACAACCACTTAACAAACCCTAATAACCACCTAAAAAGTCTAGCGACTGCATTGCACCCACTGTGTAACACAAATACTCTAGTAGCCTCCTTAGCAACCACCGAGAACACCTTAACAAACACCCAAAATACACAAGTGACCCCTAGCAACCACAAAAGTACTCCCTAGCAACTAACACATATAAATTAGTGACTCCCCAGCAACCATATTGAACACCCTAGCAACTGCCCTGAATACTCTAGCAGCTCCATAGCAATCACACAGGACATCCTAGTGGCCACCACAAAACACTTCAGCGACTCCCTAGCAACCACCCAGAACACCTTATCTGGCAAACACCCCGAATGCACAATACCTTAGCGACTCCCTAGCAACAACCCAGAACACCATATCTGGCAAATACTGAGAATACACAATTACCTTGCAACTCCCTAACAACCACCCAGAACACCATATCAGGCAAACACCCCGAATGCACAACACCTAAGCAACCACTCAGAACACCTTATCTGGCAAACACACTGAATACACAATACCTTAGCGACTCCCTAGCAACCACCCAGAACACCTTATCTGGCAAACACACTGAATACACAATACCTTAGCGACTCCCTAGCAACCACCCAGAACACCTTATCTGGCAAACACACTGAATACACAATACCTTAGCGACTCCCTAGCAACCACCCAGACCACCTTATCCCACAAACACCCTGAATACACAATTACCTTGACAATCCCTAACAACCACCCAGAACACATTATCTGTCAACCACCCTTAATTCACAATACCCTAGCAACTCCCTAGCAATCCCCCAGAACACCTTATCTCACCCAAAATACACAATACCCTAGAAACTCTCTAGCAACCACCCAGAACACCATATCAGGCAAACACCCCAAATGCACAACACCCTAGAAACCACCCATCTGGCAAACACACTGAATTCACAATACCCTAGCAACTCCCTAGTAACCACCCAGAAAACCCTAGAAATCACAAAAAAACAGTAATCATTGTCACGACTTTTGCACTACTAACGTTTTCATAATAAATTGTAAACATTTAGTCTAGTCTGTAATTTGTAAAGCAGCTGTTAAACAGCCCTTATTGAAGTAATGAGCTGTGCCTCTATTTGCTGCTTCATCTGAGAGCAGTTAAAAAATGAACAGGTTCTTTTAACAGCTTGGCAACGGTTTGCACTTAAATACCAGAGCGCACAAACACACGAATGAATCGAGGAACTCAGAATGTGGAAAGGAACGAATCCACCAAAGAGCCAGGGACACCAGGCCAATGAAATCATTGCTGTCTGCTGTTATGTCCTGGCTGTCATGTCAAACTGTCATAGTGATGATTTAACTCATCTACTTCTCGTGGATGTGTGCGAGTGTGGCTGGGCGCATGAACATCCATGCTATTCCCCACAGTGGTGCCTGAAAACTCACCGCCTGCCTGTCAAATCAAATCCAATCTCAGCATTCCAGAACGGTAGAGTTGGGCTATGGAAAAAACACTTAATCCATTTACTGCAGTGTAACAGCATCTCATCCATCAGCTCCTAGCTGCCAATGGGAAGACTGCACCAATCCCAAGCCAGATTGAGGGAAAAAAGGAGAGAGAGAGAGAGAGATCCATCTTGACTAGTGTAACAGCCTGCAGTTCTCAGGACACACCTGTACACACACTAGTACGTCGATGTGATCGATGGCTGCTGTGGTTCCGGCAAATTTTACCGTTCATCATACAAGGGGGACACGCCAGCACTAAGGCATTCACATCGAGTCGCCCTCGAACAATAATGGACACGCTTAATTACCTCATAGAGTTACTTGAGAGAGCCTGCATATGTGCTAATTTATGCTCCAGTCCAATGTGGCTGACATCTACAATTCATTAAGGGCTATATTTACGAGGTCACCACTTCATGTAAGTCATGAAAAAATATGCGCAGTGTCAGAGATGTGGCATGGTGGGTAGTGCACATGATCTCCATCGTTTTCTGTCAAAGGCTAGTAATTATCCCACATGTATCCAAGTCATTCTGTGGTGAAGTCTGAAGATCAAAATACCTACAGTATAGACCCCTTTTGCGCCGACGTCACAGTTACGTCACGGCGCTAGCTGGAGGCAAAACAAAGTGAAAACTGGAGGCGGCCAATGCAAACCAGCACAGATTCGGCTACATAATAAGGAGCTTAAATTACTTTTATTAATATTAAATGTCATCTTATTGTGTTGTTTGGTGCAAGAATTGATTAAAAATCAATATGCTGTATCTGGACTTTTTATTTCTAGAAAATATTCACATGATTAAAATCGCACCGTAATGTCACTTTTTTCATTGTTGTCGTCTCGGCGCTGGCTCGGTAGAATTGCGGATCATACACACAAGTCTTGTACAGGACCATATAGGCATCTAAAGATTTATATGCCCTCAGTTTCTCTTTACGATCGGTTTCTCTATAAGGTAGGTGTAGAAGTCAGGCCACTCAACCGAGGTAACGTAACGTTAATCCTGTCAGATCGTCCATGCATTGAGTGAGCGTGTGAAGGCTACGTGTCGGCCAATCTGGTTCCGTCCGTTAAAATTAACTTTTGAAAATAACAATTGTTGTCCTGGACAATGAGTGACCTTACATATTAAGATAAAATCTGATTTTCTCCAGTCATTGTTAAAAAAACAAGCTAATAAAACTCGCTAACTAGCGTTAGTGAAGCGTCCAGAGGGATCGTTCTGCCTCCACCTAAGCTCCGCCCACATAAAAACGTCACCATGTTTACCAACTGAAAAGGGGTCTATATACATGCACACTACTGGACAAAGGTTTGAAATAATTGTGAAGTCTCTTATGCTCACCAAGGCACCATTTATTCAATCAAAAATATGGTAAACGAGTAATACTGTAAAATACGACAACAATTTAAAATAACCGTTTTCTATTTTAAAATGTAATATTTATTATGAAGCAAAGCTAAATTTCCAGCACCATTACTCCAGTCTTCAGTGTCACATGATCCTTCAGAAATCATTCTATTACGCTGATTTGTTGCTCAAGAAACATTGTTTGTTGTCCATCCCCCATTGGAGAGCAGAGCAGAACATTCGGCCAAAAAATGTTCCAAAGAAAATGTTGACAACATGAGGATTAATACATGACAGAATGTTCTTTTTTCAGAGAACTTTCCTTGTAAAATGTAAAAGTGCATGTACTGCATAGAGTGGACGTTAGCGGGCAAAGTGGTGCGTGGCAAACCAAACTCCACCTTTGATAATTCAGTTGGTGAGATGCAGCCATGCCTCTCTGCCAGAGGGGAATGCTAACAATTAGCCCCAGAGCTTGGCATGGATGTCTGGGGAGAGAGCCAGCAATTAGACCCAGGGAGAGGCATCTCAGCCAGGGGAGAGATCCAGTGATGAGGCCATGCGTTTGGCAAATGCATGGGAGAGAGTGCTACATTACTGCTTGATGTCACACGGTGGCTCTGGCCAGAGGGGTGGATACTGGCACATACTTTTAAGCACTCGCACACACACACACACACCCTAAACAGCACAAATTCCAAACAGAAAAGCTAATTCACGGGCCAAAGCAGGACATCGGGGATGCGAATGTGTGTGCAAGGGACGGGGAGGTTAATAGAAAAGATTTGAATATGGATTTTAGGCATTCCCTTACGAAAAAGAAGTTTATTCAAGTGTGCTATTGGTTTACGTCTTTTTTTAAAACTTTACTTCAAATCTGCTGCACTTTTTCCCTGCCACTGAATGATTTTTTTCAGCTATCAGTGTTTTGAATGTTAAGCCTCGCGTCGGGGGGAAAAGCTGCACTTGAACACACCGAAACTAGAGAACTAGCAGGAGACTGTCAGCTTGAATGTGCGCCTGTGTGAAAATGAGGCAACTGTCTATTTCTGCAGACATATTAATGTATATTCGTCATTCAAAAGGGAAACCGATACACGAACCATAAACAAAGCAGTGCGTGCGTACCGTTTTGAATATCAATCCTACTAAACACTTTCTTTATTCCACTCCGCTCCTGTTAATATTGAAATATTGGCCAAGGAACACTCAGGTAAGATTACGTAACATTAGAACAGCTTTCTATCTGTACCATTTCCACTTCTTTGCTCACTGTTTTGATATTATTCTCGTGCACTGACTCGTTCACTAAGCTGAACAGCCAATCAGAGTTCCCTCTTTCATCGACGGCCCCTTGAATGGGGCCAAAACATCACGGAAAACTACGTTGACCGACGCTAAAAAAAGGTCTGACGATGCTCAACGACGGCGACGCTCGGTGTGTCCCGTCTTTATACCGTAGGGGGCGCTATGACACATCTTCTGAAAGTGTACAGAATCTCTGTATCAAAACACAGGTGAAAAAGAAGCAGAAACAGCGATGGAAGATTGCTCACGCAAATGTAAAATAACGCGATCATCAAACATTAAATTATGTTTTATTAACAAGGTTCGGGGGGAGCAGGTGCAGATAATTAACCCAATTAGCACAAGTGGAGATCAATCAGTAAACAACTCAGGACAAGATAAATAACAGCAGAACCCACCTTAGTTCCTTGACAGTTTATCAGCATCCCACCTCCACCCCATCTCCTCACTTTTACTTCTCTACTCTTACCAAAAATATCATAGCAAAATATTAGTATACTTAAAGTGCAAAAATAATGTATAAATATCGGTAGTAAATTATAAGTAGGATGTTCATTATGTTCATTTAAAAAAACTTACAAGTATAATTACATTAGCCTATAAAACTACTAAACTAGTATTTTACTGAGAGTATAAGTGTACATTCAAGTGTGCTACAAGTATTTGGCTGGTAAACTATCAGTATACCTACCTAGTTAACTTGTATAGTTGCAGTAGACTCCAAATGAAAAACAACTAGTTATAAACTAGTAAAGTTTACTACTTATATACTTCTAAACACTAAAAGTGGGCCAATTTAGTCAGTACTGAAACAGTACATTGATATTGGTATACTGATATAAAGTATAGTTAAAATATACTTGAACTTTACTTAAGTAAACTTAAAGTACTAAACTTAAGTACTTAATCAAATGAACTTGAAGTATACTTATTTTTTGTAAAGTTCAGTACACCTGGGAGCTCTCCTGCCTCAGGAAAATGCTATGACAAACCTTTCAGCATGAGTGCATGATGTCATCAGTGTCAACGTACTTGGCCGATCTCTTTCTCTCTCTCTTTCTCTCTGTCCCAGACTCTTTGAAAGCATAAAAAACGGAAGGAAGAGTTACTCAAAGTGACATGTCTGTCATTAATGTAAATTTTTCTCATCAGTGGCCGTAACTAACACAGACCATTGCACAAGGTCAGATTAAAAAGACAGCCCTTCCATTTGGGTGAAATATTACAACAACAGCGAAAGAGACAGTGCAGGGCTCCCGGCATCCATCCCAAACCATTTTCATATTTCAGTCGAATCTCATTACGTGACATTTGTCCCAAAAACTTCAGAAACATCCATGCTTCTTGAGCATCCCAACTGGAATATGAGACAATTTGAGGACTTGCCAATCGGAGCCCGGTTCTGCTTCCTGCTTCCTGCATACGCTTAAAGTCAGCCTGAAATACTCATACAAGGGTACATACTGGTGGCATCTATTTCACCAGAGACATCCAAGTCGAGTATGACTCATCTGTCTCTGTCAAAATGACAACAGAGGACCTGAAACTATATGCAAAAAATCCCAAACAGCAGCGCTGTGGAAGCTTGTCAACAAGATAGGCATGATTTAAAGTAGTTCAACTACAGTCAAGTTGCTCTTTTGAAAAAGTAGTGTTTGCTGCTCAGCCAGCTAGAACAGAAAGTTGCCACAACACTGAATTGAAATACGTTTCATTTAGTAAAAATCATTGTAGTAGTTTGTATGTTGCTACAAAATTAAAAGTGCAGCATTAATATCTGTGCAGAAATGAATCTGTGAATCATATTATTGAATCTGTGCATGAGCAAACTGATTGATTAAAGGAGTAGTTCACTTTTGAAAAAAAACTTTTGCTGATAATTTACTCACCCCCATGTCATCCAAGATGTCCATGTCTTCTTTCTTCAGTTGAAAATAATTTTTTGATGAAAACATTCCAGCATTTTCACCATATAATGGACTTCAATGGGAGCCAAACAGTTCAAGGTCCAAATGAGAGTTTCAGTGCAGCTTCAAAGGGCTTTAAACGACACCAGACGATGAATAAGGGTCTTATCAAGCGAAACGATCGATCATTTAAAAAAGTTTTATAAGCACAAATGCTCACCTTGCTCGGTTCTGTGATGCGCGTTCGTGACTCTCCTGTTCGAACTCATTCATCAAAATGAGCAAATCTTTTTTCGAGTCATGACTCAGAGGGTCCTAGATAAGACCCTTATTCATCGTCTGGTGTCGTTTAAAGCCCTTTGAAGCTGCACTGAAACTCTCATTTGGACCTTGAACCGTTTGGTTCCCAATGAAATCCATTATCTGGAAAAAATCCTGGAATGTTTTCATCAAAAACCTTCATTTCTTTTCGACTGAAGAAAGAAACACGTGGACATCTTGGATGACATGGGGGTGAGTAAATTATCAGCAAAAGTGTTTTTAAAAGTGAACTACTCCTTTAAGACTTCTCCAATACTTGATATAAATGAGTGGATAATTGAAAGTTCAATATAACAAAAACAAAATAATAATCGAAAAATAACTTAAAAATTCAATAGATCAAAATTAAATCATTCTCTGTATGAATATGAACATACATAGTTAGGGACCCCAAAAAATTACAGTTGTGTCACTTACAGTAGGTGACCACATTGTATTAGTACCTCAGTTCGCTTGGCTGTAAAGCAGCATGTGCAATACTACATCATAACAAAATATAGCAATACAAATATACCAATTGTATCACATTTCACGGCCACCTGAAAAAATTAAAATCAACAGTTTTGTGTCACTGTTTTATTTAGTCGCTCACCAAAACATATTCTTGAAACCAAGCAAACAGCCAAGAGACTTTCGCGAGCAGCTGTTCATCAGTGCTGTGGAGTTGACTTAGTGGATAAGTAACTGTGCATTGGTTAATAAGCTTAATGGCTGAGCGTGTCACATCCTGACCAGCTCATGTGCGGAAGAGTGTGAGAGCACAAGCTACTTTATAACTGTAAGCCTTTTAATGCCACTTCACCACAATGGCTTCCTTTAGCGACCAGGATAAAAGCCAGCACGCTGTGTGAATGAGTAAACAGCTGAATATATCAAGATATGGACAGCCCCACTGTGGCATGTGTCTTTGTGCTGTTAGCAGCAGGGGACACGCGGGATGGATGTTTGGCTACCATGAGCTGAGACAAACGCATAACAAATGGGTGATGGGAAGAGAGAGACAGAGCAAAACTTACTTTGTTTTCTAACCATGCACATGGGTTTAACGGAAGCTTCACGCTGCGAGACGCTTTCACGTCAGGGCGTCAGCACACCATGCTCGGTCTCAACGCCACTTTGACCTCCAATTTTGGGACGATGCTAGACTGCAAGAAAGCAGGAATGAATGGTTATCATCGGCTGTTCTTAGAAAGGTCAGAAGCAGTCGAAATTGCTTGAACTTTTGAGACACTTGACCTGCAAGTTAGCCGCTTCGCTCCGTAGAGCTCACTGGGGGGGAAAAAGAAAAAAATCCTAACAAGTATTTCTATCTATTTGTCCAGTAAAAATTTCCACAAAAAATGTTTTAGGCCTATATGACTGCATTAAATATTAAGACTAGTCTTCAGAGAATGCATACTACTGTTCAAAAGTTTGAGGTCAGTCAGATTTTTTAAATGTTTTTGAACATTAACACAATCAAAAATACCATACGATTTTGAAATATTAATACCATTCAAAATAGCTGTTTTATATTTTAATATATTGAAAAATATCATTTATTTCTGCATCATTAGTCTGTCAAGTCAAGTATATTTTTATATAGCGCTTTTCACAATATAGATTGCATCAAAGCAGCTTCAAAAGATAATAATGTTCTTTTCTTAGTGGAAAAACATCCACGTTTGGTAGAGCTGGTCAATGGTATTACTGATTGGTTAATTAAAGGGATAGTTCACTTTGAAATTAATTTTTGGCATGTTTTAGCTTACCTCAAGGGCATCCAAGATGTAGGTGTCTTTGTTTCTGCAGTATTTTCAATTTTGATATTCTTAGGTCAAACCGTTCTTGTCTGTCAGTCATATAATGGAGGTCTATGGTCACCACCTCAAAGAGCATGCACAGAGAAGTCTAAATTAAACATGATTTAATGACTCGTAAATGTAAGTACACATTGATGGCCTAAGACACGAAACGAGCAGTTTGTGCGAGAAAACGAGGTAAAAACGATATAAATACTGTTCGTTTTCTCACACAAACCGCTCGTTTTGTGTCTTCAATGTGTACTTACATTTGCGAGTCATTAAATCATGTTTAATTTTGACTTCCCTGTGCATGCTCTTTGAGGTGGTGACCATATACCTCCATTATATGAGTGACAGACAAGAAAGGTTTGACCTAAAAATATCAAAATTGAAACACCTACATCTTGGATGCCCTTGAGGTAAGCTAAAACATACCAAAAATTAATTTCAAAGTAAACTATCCCTTTAATTTGAATATCCCCAACTGAGCAAGCCAAAGGCAACAGTGGCAAGGAACCGAAAAACTCCATCAAGTGACCTAATGATGTCCTAAAACTCCATCAGGTGACCCAGTATCACATGATCCTTCAGAAATCATTCTAATATCAAGAAACACTGATGTAAATCGGGTGATGAAGGGGTGTGTGCTTGTTTGTGTGGGAATCTGTACAGTAGGGAACGCTAAGCTGAAAGAACGTGGCTAAAAGATTCCAACACCGATCAGTATGAGGGGGAATTACTCACAGATGCCAGACTGGGAGTGCAGTTCTGCCCTTCTGGTAACCCCACGACTCTGCCAAGAGCAGCTATAGGTCACCGTGTTCCAGCCAGAGACCTGGACTCAGGGGGAGAGAGACGCCGAGACACTGCAGTCCCCTACTCACCCGTTTAACCACCTGCCAACTCCAACACAGCTGCTGCATGACCAAACAAGAACTCACATTATTAGGTTCTTCAAAGAAAGCATCAACAGGGCCTGAAGGCAATAACAACACATGCATCACCATTTTGCTTTCGATAAACCTTCCTCCCCGCTGTTCTCCTCCGTGGGCTACCTTTGAGGAGCAAACTCAATGACGTGTGACCGGAGATGATGTGAGACAGTTTCTACAGTCAGCCCTTGGACATCGAGAGGGATTGTACCTATGGATTTTAGAGGTTTTTTTCCCCAGATGAAAATTGTATTGCAATGCTAAAAATAAATAAATAACATAATTTTGTTTTCCAGTTAAAATATCCAGGCTATTAGATTTTTAATAAATCATTAAGGCATGTTTTCAGAAAATACATCTGTAATAGATGTATTTTCATAATGAGTCATTTTGTCTTGTTTTCCAGTTGAAATATATAAGCGTTTTAAAATTGAATAAGACAAATTAAGAGTTGTTTTCTGAGAATATAACTTAAATTGAGTTAACTTTTTGTTTCTATTTTTTTATTTCTTATTTTAAGCATGAATCTAAAAAGTTTACACATGCAAAAGTAATAATTAAATTCTCTGAAAACAAGTCTTATTAAGGACAAGCTTGCTGATCAATTTAATTTATCTTGTTTTAAGGGGGTTTCTGTGGAAATGAAGACAAAAAATGGCGATTGAGGTAATACGTATTTAATATAATATGTCATGTCAAATAATATAAGCGAATATAATAAATTGATACACTCTAAAAAAATGCTGGGTTGTTTTAACCCAAATTTGGGTCAAATATGGACAAACCCAGCCATTGGGTTACATTTTGTTAATTACATTTTTAACCCAATGTTTGAGTTTGTCCATATTTGACCCACAATTGGATTAAAACAACCCAGCATTTTTTAGAGTGTATAATATAATAAAATATAAAACTGGCTATATAATAAATGAATACAATACAATATAATAATTTTTAAGTCGCTTTGGATAATAGCTTCTGCAAAATGAATAAATGTATAGGCAAAATGCAATGTATCACGTTTCAAAATACATTTATAAACCATCTGCACTGTAAATAAAAAAGTTAATTTACAGGAATTTTTACAGAATTTTGCCATTTTTCATTACACAGTAAATACCTGTTATTTTACAGATTTTAGCTGTAATTTAAAGGTCCACTGTTATACTTACAGGTAATTGCTTGTATTTTGTATTCTGTTTTTTTAAGGACATTGTTTGTATTTTTACAAGGTTATATGTAATTTTACAGTAAATATTGAGTATTAGAAATATTGAAATTAGAAAACAAAGAAAAGAAGGAATAACTGCAGAAATCAGCAGTCATTTAACATGTTGTCATTGAAGATCATTAAGCATGTGGTTGTCAAAGTGAGTGTTAAGGTTAAATAAATGTATTTGTATACATTGCTAAACAAAAAAGTCTTTTAATCTTGTCTTGCAAATATAAAATCTTTAAAGTCGTATAGCAATAAAGTGTTGCAAATCTTTAAGACAGTATTGTAATATTGTCAAATATACTCATTTGTGCATGCAAACCATGCCAGAAATTGATTGAGTTTGATTCTTTTGTTTCACAGAAGTTACATTCCATTGTTCTTGAAACCCCGTTTTCTAACCTGTCCACCACGTGAAGACGCATATTAAGACGAGACCTGAATCATGTGATCGCCCCAGCATGTTGGGCATCCCCAGAGCCTTTGATTATAGCGCGCGGAGAGACAGACAGGACTAATTGCTGCATATGCAGCCCCCTGTGCTGCGCTCGTGCTGAGCTGTTCAATGCCACCCTGCACTAGTGCTTTTCGGGATATCATTTCCACAGACTCCTACCTCTCCCAAATCCCATGACCGGAGGGTGATTTTAATAATACAACACAGACTGGTCAAACAGATCAAAAATCTCAACAAGGGTGGACAGCTGCCACACCGCACATCCAACTACTACATCTCAGACACCGTCCTCGTTCGCCCCGCCTACTCCAGCGCCACGATTGTCATGGAAATGATCCAGATGCGACCCTCACACCCTCGTCACGGCCATTAGCCGGTCGCAGGCCCTCGGAGAAGGAACCCTGGTGATTTGAGCGCCATTAAACTTGAACCAAAGCCATTGAACTTTGACCACCCATCGTCCTGGTCCCATCACAAGTCATTTGTATGTAATTAGCAGCAAAGGATGGTTGTGTTTGTCCAGGCTGGTCTGCACCATTGGATTCCCATTTAGTATCACACATGCATATATAAAACTTTGGCTTCAGCTTCCAAACCAGTGAAAGCACTTATTTCCAGAACGCTTCGGCTTTTTTTGTCCATAGAAAAGAGTCCAAAACAACACTGGACCAACATTGATTTTTAGAGATTTTTAGACAAGTATCTCAGAAGAATGAATGTCATACAGGTTTGGAACGACATGAGATAAATTGGGACTACGTTTGCTTTTAGCTGGCTAACCAATAACGCTGTATCTGATTAGCCCAATGAGATCTGAAGGCACTTCGCGGTATTTCTTGTGTTGTAATGTTCTCCTCTCTTCACTTTAGATGATTAATGCACTGGCTTGTTTAGCCTGGCCGCAGTCTCATGCTGAAAGGAACATCAATAAACATTTCCAGTGATCGATTGGCAGCATTTTCATGCAGATTACACAGTGAAATGTTAATCCATGTGTGTTGTGTATGATTGATCTCTAACGGAGGAATGACACCCACCTTTCATCTCCGAAGGCCTAAAATGCCCAATTTTGGACTGGCATTTATGTCACTGGTTTGATGCTAGTCAAGTTGGTGGACCTGCTCAGCATGGCAAACCACGAACAAGGCCTCGATATCTCTCTTTCGCACTCCCCCTCCCTCCTGATATTCTCCTGGTGAGAGAAGTACTGTGAAGCAGTTGTGCTCGTCACAGGCGAGTGGCTGCATTGTCTCTACCTCTATTACCATTCATCTCACTGCAATCCTCTCTGCTCTGCCCAAAACACAGCTTAGTGCTGTCCCCTCCACCACGGCAGGGGGGCTACGCAAAGTGAGTCTCAGCCTCTTGAGCCTCGACGAGCTTGAATAAGCATGGATAAGCCGAAGAGGCAGGCCGTGGACCACCTGGAGCAGCACACACTGCGCGTACACTCGGTGATGGAGGCTGGCTGGGAAAGGTGGATACGGTGTGTGGCTTACATGACAGCCTCAGACTAAGTTTATACTCTGAACCTTGGTGGACAGGCACCTCAGAGGACAACCAGCCCTTCAGAATGGCCAGATGGACACTTTCGTCGGGCCAGATTGGGTATTTTCGGCACGTATTTCTGGTCTTCTTGTGAATATGATTCATCGCTGCAAAAGAACAAAATGCCTTATTAAAGGAGTAGTAGTTTTTGCTGATAATTTACTCACCCCAATGTCATCCAAGATCAGTGGTGGAGGAAGTACTGAATCTCAGTACTTAAGTAAAAGTACAAATACCCAGATAAATATTTACTTTAGTAAAAGTAGAAGTAACACAATGACAACCATACTTAAGTAAAAAGTAAAAAGTACTTTATTTTAAATGTACTTTAAGTATTAAAATTAAAAGTACTTACATAACAATTTATTATCTTAATGTCTATTTTCTAATGATTAATAAAACATTTAATTCTAACTCATTCAACCTAATAGCCTACTCCTATAATGATGTTCAATAATGATGGAAAAAAAATGTCACCATTTCTGAAACAAGCTTGCAATTAGGCAATATCATGCTTATCCTTACTATATGTTAATAACTATGTTTGGCAGTAAACGCGATTCATTTATGGTGTAATTCTGAACCTCTTGGCTTGCCATAATCCTAACCAAACCAAACATATATTACACACGGTGTGTTTCCTATGCACGTAAAAACAAATTTTCGCGTATGAGTTGCACGATAAACACACTGCGTGTGAGACACATTTAGTGTGACCGGGTTGATATACTGTATCTATGGCAACCAAACGTCACTGGTGAGACAAACGTGCAACGAACGGACGGTCAGATTACGTTTTGGCAGGGGAAAAACTGATCAGAAAATGTAACGAAAATGTAACAGAAGTTGTAGAAATGTAGTGGAGTAGAAAGTAAAATAATTGCTGCAAAATGTAACGAAGTAAAAGTAAAAAGTATGCACTATTTATTGTACTTAAGTAAAGTAAAGATACGTGAAAAATGTACTTAAGTAAAGTAACGAAGTATTTGTACTTCGTTACATTCCACCACTGTCCAAGATATCCATGTCTTTCTTTCTTTAGTCGAAAAGAATTTAAGGTTTTTGATGAAAACATTCCAGGATTTTTCTCCATATAATGGACTTCAAAGGTAACCAAATGGTTCAAGGTCCAAAAGACAGTTTCAGTGCAAACTGCAAACTGTTCAAAGGGCTTTAAACGATTCCAGACGATGAATAAGGGTCTTATCTAGCGAAACGATCGCTCATTTAAAAAAAAAAACAAGTATAAGTTTTATAAGCTCAAATGCTCTCCTTGCTCTGTTCTGTGATGAGCGTTCGTGACTCTCCTGTTCAAACTCGTTCATCAAAATGAACAAATCTTTTCCAGTCAACTCGTTCATTTCGTTCGTTGAAAAAGATTCATTCATTTTGATAAACGAGTTTGAACAGGAGAGTCACGAACGTGCATCACAGAACAGAGCAAGGAGAGCATTTGTGCTTATAAACGTGTTTTTTTGTTTATAAATGAGCGATCGTTTCGCTTGATAAGACCCTTATTCATCGTCTGAAATCATTTAAAGCCCTTTGAACAGTTTGCAGTTTGCACTGAAAGTGTCCTTTGGAAAAGCTTTTTTTAAAAGTGAACTACTCCTTTGATTCCAGAAGGATTAAATCAAAACACATGCACTCTACATTCATTCAGGTGCAAAATATGAATATTCAAATACAATTACAGACAGATAGACATAGGCATATATGTATATATCATTATAATGCCATATTATATAAATATAATGTTACATTTATACTTCATAATACTGATAAAGAAAATGATCTTATGGGGCTTTTTTTGTGTGTAGACAATGACAAAAAAGAATACCCGGTGAATCATTGCAAACCCACAATCCTCTTCCACTGACCTATAGTCTCACGATCAAACTCTCATGCAAGTGAGGTTAAACATCATGAAATGGGTTTGGAGAACAACGCAGCCCCGGTCAGTGTGAAAATAGATAAACAGTGTATTCAGATCAGTGACCAGTAGCATTGGTACCTCATAAATCCAGAATGTGTCTTGCTGGGCAAATGCATTGGGAGTGATGAGCTGTATGATTTAGTGCCACCCGCTCTGCTCTCTCTGTCTGTCTGAGCAGCGCACACAGACGCAGAGCCCTTTTCATAAGCCCGGCCGGATGACATGATTCATGGCTCTAGTCCCAGCTGTTCCAGGAGCAGCACAGACCAGCCACTGCTGGGTTTGCTGGTTTATTCATGCTGTCTGGCGTAGTAATGACAACCTGCAAACACTAGATCAAAACCTTCCTGACTGAATGTACATTTTAACAGTTTACAGATTGATAGGGTTCGACATGGAATTGAATTAGGACCTATCTGTTCGGAAAGCCCAGCATGACTAATCGTTTGTCGTGAGGCCAGGTGTCGTGAGGCGGCATACGAGAATACACTGGTTTAGTTGGTGTAGTGTGTCACATGATGATGGCCGAGCATATTGTGTACAAAATAGCAGTTTGACCAATGATGATACCACCATACAAGCATCCAAAACAACATATGTGCTGGTTATTTCAACAGAGATGTTGGGTGGTTATATAGTGTTTGAAATCAAATGAGCCTACAGCCAAAAGATATTCTGATCCCATTAGTCAATGGCTTTTGATTCATAGTCTATAGGACTTGATCTCACGGTATACGGTATGTTACGAGGTGTCAATTTCAATTTACACAAATTCATATGAAAAAATGCAAACATAATGCATAATGTATAACATTCCAATGAGATTGTACAATTTAGCCACAAAATGTAAAATAGTTACAAACTGGCATGAGATTGTGTTGGACTTTTCACCTGTTTTATAATCCATCCAGTTATAATACTTATTTACATATAACAAAGTGCACAATATGAGGTATTATTATTTAAATCTGTAATGTAAATGGTTTAATAATTGATTTAAAGTAGCAAACGGCACTAATAGAGTTTTTATTTTTTGTGGCTTACAATAATATCATTTCATTATACACTGCAATACTATCTAACTCTCTTTCTGTGGATCTACAACCATAACAGATGAATAATTTCTCAAGAGTGGATCTCTCAGGCTCGGAGCTGTGTGAGAACCCTTTGTTAACCTCTTGGTATCTTGTCTACATAATTCACTATTCTATTGGGTTTCGTCTGTAAGTAGAAAACTGTGTCAACTGTGTCAAGACCGACAAAGCAAGGGGGAAGATCCTTTTATTAGCCTATAAGTCTTCCTAACCTCATTTAAAGATCTCCCGAGTCCAACCAAGCCCCTGAAAACTCTCTCAGTGTATGTTCACAGAAAAATAAAGGAACAAAATTTAAAGCAACAGTTCGTTCAAAAACTGCAATTCCGTCATCATTTACTCACATTCGTGTCGTTCCAAATCAGTTTGATTTCCTTCCGTAGAGCACAAAACAAGAAACTCTAAATAATGTACAGTACTGCTCGCTTTTTCCCCAAATGCAGTCAAAGTGAGTGGGATTTACAGTAATGATGCAAAAGGGTCCCAAAATGGTCCATTTGACTGCACTATATTTCAAGTTGAAGAACTGAAGAACCGGTTTGGGACAATTCCTGAACAAATCAGAGAGACCCATTTTGTGAATTGATCAAATTATCTGAATCATAGTGCAAAGATCAGACATAGCTTTCTCACCATCACTCATAAATGCGTCTAGGAGACTTTTAAGATTAGTGAATAACAAGCTAAATTGTGTTTAATTTACTCACAAAAAAGGTATCACATGACTTGGAATATAGCACACGGGTTATAAATATCCCTTTTATGGTGCTTTTGCATCCTTTTGGAACCTTAAAAGTGCAAATTCATTGTAACTGCATGGAAAAGAGTCTGTTCTCATCATGTTCTGCAAAGGGGAAAAATTAGTTTCAAATGACATGAAGCTGAGTACATGATGACAAATGATTTTCCAGAGCTTATGTAGAGCAACATCTTAACACGTTTATATTATAAACGTCAATCTATTTCTTGTCAAAATGTATGCATTTCTTGAAAAAACGTCCAAAAATATTGAAAAGATGCTCGTTGTCTTCAGCTGAGTCACAGGAGAGATTCAAAGACATTGATTGGTTGCTTGATCTCCATCGCTCCTTCGTTTAATAAAAGGATCACGTCACTTTTGTTCCTAAGAGGTTGAACTAACACAGAGGTCATAATCAGGGTTGGCGGTCCGCAATGAATCTCCCCATAAAAATATTCATATTCACAGCTTTATGTTACTCATTAGCTCTTGCCAGCAGTCAAGGGTAACTACTCACCGCTATATAAAACCTGCCTCTCCCAATCCTGGCATGCCTACAATAAACAAACAATAGGAAAAAAAAAGTGACTCCATCCATAAATTAAAACAACAACAATACTGAATGCCTGCTGGGATGCAAAGAAGTGATTGGCACACACTTAGGTAATTTTGTATTAGAGTTCTCCATTTACATAGCGCCAAGCAGTTGCATATTCATGTCAATTAATTATAAAGCTGTGATTTGCACTACATTAATAAACCACCCGTTTAAAAGCCTAAAAATGTATCGCTATTTAGAGTAAGAGCTGGAATAGGTCATCTCAAACATATACGACATCCCTATCTATCTATCTATCTATCTATCTATCTATCTATCTATCTATCTATCTATCTATCTATCTATCTATCTATCTATCTATCTATCTATCTATCCATCTAACTAACTCTCTGCCTATCTATTCCTCCATCCATCCATCCATCCATCAAATTACCTAACTGTCTGCCTATCGATTCCTCCATCCATCCATCCATCCATCCATCCATCAAATTACCTAACTGTCTGCCTATCTATTCCTCCATCCATCCATCCATCCATCCATCCATCAAATTACCTAACTCTCTGCCTATCTATTCCTCCATCCATCCATCCATCCATCCATCAAATTACCTAACTCTCTGCCTATCTATTCCTCCATCCATCCATCCATCCATCCATCAAATTACCTAACTGTCTGCCTATCTATTCCTCCATCCATCCATCCATCCATCAAATTACCTAACTCTCTGCCTATCTATTCCTCCATCCATCCATCCATCCATCCATACATCCATTAACTTACCTAACTCTCTGCCTATCTATTCCTCCATCCATCCATCCATCCATCCATCCATCAAATTGCCTAACTGTCTGCCTATCTATTCCTCCATCCATCCATCCATCTATCCATCCATCAAATTACCTAACTGTCTGCTATTCCTCCATCCATCCATCCATCCATCCATCCATCAAATTACCTAACTCTCTGCCTATCTATTCCTCCATCCATCCATCCATCCATCCATCCATCCATCAAATTACCTAACTGTCTGCCTATCTATTCTTCCATCCATCCATCCATTCATCCATCCACCAAATGACCTAACTCTCTGCCTATCTACTCCTCCATCCATCCATCCTTCCATCCATCCATCAACTTACCTAACTGTATGACTATCTATTCCTCCATCCATCCATCAACTTACCTAACTGTCTGCCTATCTATCTATTCCTCCTTCCATCCATTCATCCTTCCTTCCAGGCTTTTAAAAACTTTTTTCAACTTTTACTCAAGGTTTTGACAACATCAAAGTTTGTCTCCCTGAACTGTCCTTTTCTTCTTGATTTCTGAACGAGTTTTGAACATGTGTCTTTAGCGATCAAAAAGAGTCCTCTAAGCTCAGTTTAACACGTGTACCTCATTTAAATCTTTCAAAAAGTATTCCACAGATATTTACCCAGAAAATCTGCAGATTCTGAGCATTCACCGTTCATCATGCACCATAGGTCATGTTTTTTTTGGGGGGGGGGGGGGGGGGTTTTCACTCCAACACTCCAAAAGGAAATATGTGTTTTATGCAAATGGCATATTATAAAAGAGACAAAACCTTTGCATTTTCAATGCTTTAAAAATACATTGTGTCTTTTATGCTGGAAAGGTATTCTGTGGTCTGAAAAACCCACAGGGGCCGCATTTACACAACCCCGCTCTTCAATACGGTGACCTCTCTCACTATTGTCTGTGAGAACAAACAAAAGGCCTAGAGTCCCCTGCACACACTACCCATAAATCACTGAAACACTGAACGCAGGCTGAGCCTGAGAGCCAGTCGGAGCCAAAGAACTATGGATACAAGACTGCCATCTATTGTTAGAGAGGAGAACATTGGCTGAAACTAGGTATGAAGGTTACTTTTCAATTGCTAAGAAAATGTGCATGAGTCTGCACTTCTGCAGTAAATTCTACGGGCCTTTATTTTCCAACTCCACTGAAGCCAAAACAGTTTCAGTAATATTGTCAGAGCAAAGCACAGCCAAAACTCACAGTTACAAACACAAAATAAAGCAGAAGTTCTGCGGAAGAACAAGAGTGTTGCATTTAACACTGTCACACCTAAACACATGCTTGCAAACATCAGGCTGACTGTTTACAAAGCTTTTTTTCAAGAGGTTTCTGTTCTGCTACTTATTTTTTATTCTTTTTATTTTTTAAAGGGATTGGGAAATGTTATGAGCTGGATTCAAACTTGCATTGACCACTTAAGTGTCATAGCACAATATTTCAGAGCATGTGTTTGCATCCATAAAAACTCTCCATACTTAATTTGATCATTTATACCTCATTGTAAATGATTCCAAAAATATACAGTCCCAACCTGTCAATGTTCACATCATATTTTATCCAAAAACCAAAAGCAGACCATTCAAATTTTTGCATTGTGACATTTTTATGCAAATTATGTAGTTTTCCCCTAAAATTCCCATTTGATTTGGGCATTACAGCAGTGCTAATTAATTTTTCACAATACAGAAATGAAAACTTTGGGGGGAGGATGTAAAATAATTGACTTTTTATCCTCTTAATTTTGTGCTGAAATGTTCTTTCTTGACAGGTTTCAACAGTTAAAGGAGTAGTTCACTTTTAAAAAAAACTTTTGCTGATAATTTACTCACCCCTATGTCATCCAATTTATCCAAGTCATTCTTTCTTCAGTCGAAAAGAAATAAAGGTTTTTGATGAAAACATTCCAGGATTTTCTCCATATAATGGACTTTACTGGTAACCAAACGGTTCAAGGTCCAAATGAGAGTTTCAGTGCAAACTGTTCAAAGGGCTTTAAACGATTCCAGACGATGAATAATGATCTTATCAAGCGAGTCAATTCGTTCGTTGAATGAACCAAATGACACGAAAAAAAGATTTGTTCATTTTGATAAACGAGTTCGAACAGGAGAGTCACAAACGTGCATCACAGAACAGAGCAAGGAGAGCATTTGAGCTTATAAAACATAAACTTTGTTTTTGTTTTTTTAAACAAGCGATCATTTCGCTTGATAAGACCCTTATTCATCGTCTGGAATCGTTTAAAGCCCTTTGAACAGTTTGCAGTTTGCACTGAAACTGTCTTTCGGACCTTGAACCGTTTGGTTACCACCAGTAAAGTGCATCAGCAAATTATCAGCAAGTTTTTTTTAAAGTGAACTACTCCTTTAAAGGGTTAGTTCACCCAAAAATGAAAATTCTGTCAGTATTTACTCACCCTCATGTTGTTCCAACCCCGTAAGACCTTCGTTCATCTTCGGAACACAAATTAAGATATTTAAGATATTAAGATCGCTCCTGCATACAGTCCATAGGCTTCTTGAGGGACTGGCTCTTGCTGTCCTCGAAAAGTCATTAAAGACATCGTTAAAATAGTCCAAGTGACTACAGGGGCTCAATCTTAAGTTTATCAAATGACGAGAACACTTTTTGTGCGCAAAAAACAACAACAAAAATAACGACTTTATTTCAACTATTCACTTCCTTCTCCATGGGCCTGTAGTCAGTTAAGTTAAGCTTACGCTATTAAACTAGTAACCTGACTCGCGCAGAGGGAGAAATAAACGAATAGTTGAAATAAAGTCGTTATTTTTGTTGTTTTTTTGCGCACAAAAGTGTTCTCGTCGTTTGATAAACTTAATGTTGAGCCACTGAAATCACTTGGACTATTTTAACGATGTCTTTAATGACTTTTCGGGGACAGCAAGAGCCAGTCCCTCAAGAAGCCTATGGACTAGTATGCAGGAGCGATCTTAATATCTTAAATATCTTTATTTGTGTCCCGAAGATGAACGAAGGTCTTACGGGGTTGGAACAACATGAGGGTGAGTAAATACTGACAGAATTTTCATTTTTGGGTGAACTAACCCTTTAATGTTCTAGTGGGGCAAAACGCAGAAAAGCATGAGCTCAGAAAGCAAATATATGCTCTAAGATTTTTTAACATAGATCAACTCTCTTGTTTTAGAGAGAGGAAAAGATACCAAAATAAGGAAACAGAATAGAGTAAGGTACGTCGTTGCTGGAATCGGGGAGGGCTGGGGCCGTGCAGGCAAGTTGAACAAAGATTATTGTTTTTATGTAAATATTTCCCATTTGTAAGAGAGCTCTAATTCAAGTTGTTCAGAGCATGACATAATAAAACAAAACAAACCATGAATTATTTGTGACTGTGCGCCTGTGTGGGCGAAAAAAGAAATGATGTAACAAACAATGGAGCTCCTGAAAGCTTTTATTTAGGAGGGATGAATCCCTGTCAGCTGTGACAGTATGGAGGAGTGAATCTGTCATTCACCTCAATGACAGCGTTCCCCAGACAGCGGCTTTCATCTGTGACGGCGTCACGGTTCGAGCTTTCCTTCAGGTCTGCCGCGCTAAACGAGTAAACAGAGCGCATGACCAGGCGACAGGGAATGATCTAGAAAACCAGGGCGCATGTTACCTGTTGCCATCTATGGAACAAAGTCGAGTTTTGCACGACATCAGGGTGAGCAAATGCAGGATAAACATGGGATTCTGGGGAGATTCTGTGCACCAGCTCATCGTGAGGAACAGATCCAAGACATATAAGGGCCTGAATCACTGCTCCCCACCCCCACTGGTCGTACAGGAAGTGGTATGATAAAAATAATGAGTCTGGAAGCTGCTAGCAGGGATAATTACGCGGCAAAGAAAGGGAGATGACAATGCAGCTCGCCGCATTAAAGCCGCGATAAGAGGACGGCCTAATCCACAGGACTATGGAGGGATTAAGGTTGTGAGCTCCCCGTCTGGTCTCGAGATGAGAAGGTTAACCGGCCTGTCCTTTTTCACAGTCTTCTCTCTTCTCCGTCTCAATGTTCTCCAGCTCTGTAATTCCATTAGAAGGAGGGCAATCTCTTTATCCCGGGGAGCAATGGAGAAGGGGAATGCCACGCGGCTCACGAAGAGTATCCACGGACGTCGCTTTCGCCGAGTAATCTGATGAAAGCGGTGATAAAACACATTTTAACAGCCGATCGATTTCTCGCAGTCCACCCTGGCTAATGCATGTCAGCGACGGCTGTCAATGCATACAAATTAGATATTCATTATATTAATTGCATATTCAAGAAGACAGAAAGACATGAATCTATGACATGCAATGGCCCTTATTCATCGCCTGGTGTCGTTTAAAGCCCTTTGAAGCTCTCATTTGGACATTGAACCGTTTGGTTCCCAATGAAGTCCATTATATGTTTTCAACAAAAAACTTTATTTCTTTTCGACTGAAGAAAGAAAGACATGGACATCTTGGATGACATGGGGGTGAGTAAATTATCAGCAAGTGAACTACTCCTTTAATGACCCCAAACTTTTGATCATCCAAATGTGCTGATGCTGTGCATTATATCTGTTTACAGTTGTTCTACATGGCTCATACGTTGTTGTTTTTTTTCCAGATCACTTCTGAAATCTGAGACGTATTTGAGCACATCTTGTTTCAATGTTTAGACATAGACAGGCAAACTCAACAGCCTCTCCCCTCCACTTGAAACACATTCAAAACTGAAATCTATCACACATGGACACATTGCCTTGTCTCTCATGACTCAAATAGCTCTTCATATGATATCCTCAGTGCAATGATTTCCATTAGCTAATTTAATAAGGTCCCTTTGGAGTGTAAAGTACTCTCAACGAAACAGTGATAGTTAGTTTTGGAAATATTAGGCATTCATAATCAGACATTTCACACTGTTAATGTATAAAACAAGGATTGATAATGAAACAAAAAAGTTATACTACTAAAATCCCCTTATAATAGAGCAGCTAAATAATACAATTTCACCATTTAAGCTCCAAAAAGTATTAATGTATTTTTAAGATTTGTTATAGAAAGTCATACTGGTTTGTAACGAGTATATAACAGTATGAGTAAATGATGATGACAGAGCTTTTGGATGTGATATTCCTTTAGGGGCTCAAACTTATAAGATTGAGGTGCTTTATCATGGGGCGGATTCATGGTTTGGATGACAGCCTTTTAATTTGTGCCGCCTGTAATCATAACTGGCTTGAGTTGATCATGATGTAATGACCTACACGATGGCCTTGATAGATAATGCGATTCATTCATTCTCTGCTTCCATCCTCTACTACAGATTAACACAGAGAAAAGGCACAGAGGAGATGAGAGTATGATGAATAGATGAGATGAGAAAGACAGAATTTGATGGGGTCCTCAGTCCACCAAGAGTAGGTGTGACTAGGAATAAGCATTGCCCAGACTCAGGCAGTGGGCCGGACACACATACACACACGCACGCAGATGAATGACAGAGGTACTTCACATGAGAGCCTACTGCTGTTGAAGTACCAGGTGAAGCATGTGTAACTGAGCTGTACGCCAGCACCCAGACACAGACTGAATAAAGGTATGAGGAGAAAGGATGAGCTATATGAAATATCACGGACTGAACAAATCAGAAGATGAGAATGTCTAAACTATCATGATGAAAAAACGTGTGTAGGATGAAATTATATATATATATATATCTCCACTTGCCAAGTAATGGACTCTACAAGACCCCTGAAGGTGTCCTGTGGGATCTGACATCAAGACATTACCAGCAGATCCTTCAAGTCCTGTAAGATATGGGGTGAAGCCACTGTGGATCGAACTTGTTGGTCTAGCACATCCCACAGATGCTCAATTGGAATTTGGAGGCCAGGGCAACATCTTCAACTCTTCATCATGTTCCTCAAACCATTCCTGAACATTGTGTGACACACCATTGTCATGTATTTGTCACCATCCTTGAAACACCATTGTCATGAAGGGGTGTACCTGGTCTCAAATTTACATCCACATGGGTTTCCCCAGAAGAACATTGCCCAGAGCATCACACACCTTCCACCCGCTTGTCGTCGTCCCAGGTAAACGGCGCTCATGTACACGGCCATCCACGTGATGTAAAAGAAAATGGGACTTATCGGACCAGACGACCTTCTTCCACTCTTCCATGGTCCAGGGTAATATGAAAGCTTATATTTTACTGTAATTAATTAACTGAATTGTTGCATAAACAACAGACAGACAAATTCAAGTCATCTAGATGACATCTGCGGCTTACAGACACTTCATTTTGTTGCCTGTGCGTGAAAGTATACTGTACCTGAAATCATATTTCCAAATTATTAGAGGCAGTTAACCAATCAAACGGCAGCTGTCTGGAAACTGATCCGCCCTTACACATCTCCTCACTGACCTGCACACAGCATCGAGCGACCTGTGAGAACATTGCTAATCATTCTGCTCCATTTAACCAGAATATTTGGCCCTGAACTAACAGTCCACAGGCCTCTGATTGGGCATGTTGTTATTAAAAATGTACAGGAAATGAAATCAGTGAGCCGTATAGCCATGTCGAACCAATAGGTCACATTTTGTCACAAGTTTCAATCTCTTGTGATATGGCAATGTTTAGTTTATTATACATTTAAAACAAGACAATGAGGTCACACTCATGACCTGTATGGTCTGACAACTGGAGTTGTGGTACAAGTTTGAGTCTGGCTTGCAACATATTCTGTTCTATATATTTTTTTTAATATACATCAAATAATCTTGAAAAAAACACTGTTAATAATAACATTGATGATATATATATATATATTCCCAGAGCACCAAATAAACATATGATTTCTGAAGGATCATGTGACACTGAAAACTGCACTCTTAGAAGAAAAGGTTAAAAGGTTCTATCAGCGCTATGTATTTGGAACCCCTAAAAGGTTCTATACAGAAACTTTGTAACCAGGAAAAAGGTTCTATATATTGAACCTTTTGGGTTCATTCATTATCATTTGTTTTGTTCTTTCCGGATTAAATATTTCATATTATTGACAAACATCAAGTTACAAAATGTATTTATGAATGCATGTGAATGATCACAAAATTCCAGATATGGGGGTTAGAAAATGTATATATTTATATCATTTTATGTAGTTAATCAATATCACACGAAGAGTACCATTTCAGTTTTTCTCCTCCAAAAATCAGCATGATTAAAATGTGATATTAATTTACTACAACAGTTTAATAAACAACTACAAAATGTTGCAGAATAATGGAATATATGAATTAATAATAGCCTATAAAGAACCTTTGTGACAAAAGGGTTCTTTCTTGTCATTATAGAACCTTTTTTAGCATAAAAAGTGAACCCTATGCTTCATATATAGAACCCCAATGAACCCTTTTTTCTAAGAGTGTGGAGTAATGATGCTGAAAATTCAGCTTTGCATCACAGGAATACATTATTTCAAAAAGTTATTTTAAATCGTAATAATCTTTCACAATACTTTTGCAGCCTTGGTGAACAAAAGAACAAAAACATTACAAAAAATTGAGTCAGAAGGCAACATGATTTTTTTTTCTGCGTACCTCTTAGAATAACATCCACATCATAGCTTTCACTTTGCTTTTTGCTACGATACTGTCTAGCTCACTAGGTTATGGAAAACCTATGAGTATCTTCCAAAAGATGATTATCTACCCTAGGAAAGACACATATTGACTAAAGTCTTATCAAACGAGGGTTGCCACAGGTTCGACATTTCTGTGCATTCATTACTCAAGTGATGTTGGAAGTAAACTACATCTGTGGAACAGCACGTTGATGCTGGTTGTCTAGATATCTAGCCTCAAGGCCTTTAGAAAAACCCTACGGGCGAATTTCTGTCTCTGCACAGCAAGAAGGCTCTGACAGATGTTTTCATTCATGTGAAGAGTTACCAGGATGTGCCGGGTCATTTTTTTCAGCAACTCTCGAGTGTTTGAAATGAGCTTTCCCAGTGCATGGATACACAGCCTCAAGCTGTTATAATACCAGTGCAAGGAACACTGGATTTCTAGTTGTCCTGCAGTGCCTTTCAAGACAAATCCAGCCTTACATGTACAAAAATGAACTCTCGAGTCAGGATAAACCAAGCAGTGCTAATATCTCTTTGAGTTTAACAAGTGCAGTGTTTATTTACCTTCGATTAGTTCTACCGGATTGCAGAGACAAATTCGTCATTGACAAAAGATAATAACAGTAATAAAAGAAAAATCGAATAACACAGTCTTCCATTGTGTCTAATTACTTTTGCTTTTGATGGTTTCCTCCGAGTTTTGACAGTTTTATTAACAATGTCTGTCTTAAATTTTCAATAGACATACACCAGCTAGAAACACATTTCTAGTTACCTCACCTGCTCTTTATAAACAGTGTTTCCACACTCACATGCCGTTCCAAACCTGTGATTTTTCTTCTGTGTAAAACAAATTCTTTAGTTCACTTTTGAAAAACTTTTGCTGATAATTTACTCACCCCCATGTCATCCAAGATATCCATGTCTTTCTTTCTTCAGTCGAAAAGAAATTAAGGTTATTGATGAAAACATTCCAGGATTTTTCTGCACTTTATTGGCCACCAAATGGTTCAAGGTGCAAAAGACAGTTTCAGTTCAAACTGCAAACTGTTCAAAGTCGACATGAAACTGCACTGAAACTGTCTTTTGGACCTTGAACCGTTTGGAAGTGCATATGGAGAAAAAATCCTGGAATGTTTTCATCAAAAACCTTAATTTCTTTTCGACTGAAGAAAGAAAGACACGGACATCTTGGATGACATGGGGGTGAGTAAATTATCAGCCAAACTACTACTTTAATATGTGGGGGAGTGGTGTTTCCACCAGGAAAAGTGCAGGTGCTCCCAATGGCCTTGTCAATCTACTCCAAAGACAAATACAGCCCCCTACCTGAGGCTTCAGCCCCACCTAGCCCTATTGTTAATGCAGCCCAGCCCAGTCACCATCAAAGCCAACACAGCTGCTAGAATTACTCCCAGGTTTGAAGTGGTCACGGAAGTGTCCATTAGATAATATCCCCAGATTGGACATTTGGACAGGCTTAGATATGTTATGTGGTCTGGCTGTGAGCCTGTGATTTCCACATTATGCGGTGGGGTTTATGCCTGACCAAACCAACCAAGGTGGTTTTGTGGGTTGGTAGTGAGCTGTGGCCCATCTGTCAGACTATTTTGTGAAGTACTTCTAAGGGCTTCAGCGGAGCTTTGGTAATGGTCTAGCTGGCATTCCTCCCACTCTTTTCATTAAGGATAAGATGTTTGTTTTGCCCAGTTTGATTACAAACCGAGTTTCCAAATCCAGCTGCTTGTTTTGCTTATGAAATATGGTCTGACAAAATCAATAGATGTTGTGTGGTGGAAATTCAATCTTTTTTCCCCTAGTTATCAAGAATTGTTTTAATGCATTTGACTCACAGAAACACAAAGCCAGGGATGGATTTTGGTCCGAGATCCAGTTCCTGCGGGTTTCAGACTGCCTCCAATGGAATCTGACCACCACTCTAAATTGAAAATATTGAATTAAATAAATTGCATAGAACTGTGAGCTGTAACGGTATGAAAGGAAAACGCAAAAGAAACTATTCGAGAGACCCACCAGGGCGCGTTGACTTCCTGTCATCCGAGGCCTTCCATTAAGCCTTCACGGTTCCACATGAAATTAGTGGAGTGAGGTGGGTGTGGATGGCACAGGAAGGGAGGCCCAGTTTAAACTGGACGCAGTGGAGAAGAATGGGCTCAGTCAGCCCACAGCACGCTTTAATTAGGGTCTATTGTCGGCCGTGTTCCCCCGGTGAGGAGACTCTGAAACGAAACAAGCAGAAAATGGGTTCAGGCAGTTGAAAGAGGCAGAGTAAAAGAGGAGCTGACTGTGTGGTGCTCAAACGGATCTCTTCGCCGCGCTAGGGCTAAGTACACATTTCAGGCGGAATCAAGCACCTACCTGAGATTTCATGGGTTGTTTCCGTCAGGTCGTATCGCTCGTGGCGTGTAAGTGCTTAACGTGAGGCCAGAGTTTGTGAGTGTATCAAACATGTTCTGTAGAGCACTTCAAATGCTGACTGCTCCTAGAAACAAGTGCAGCAGTGGGACAAGACAGTCAACACAAGAGTGAAAGATTACACTAAAACCTCAGGAGAAAATCTGGTATGTATTTCGTCTTCTCTCAGAAGAAAAGAAAATATTGATTCCTCTCAAACTGTGATTATAAATATCCGACCAGGCATAAAACATGAATAAATAACCCTCAAAGTGTTGAACTAGGATGAAGAATCAGATCTAGAGGGAGTATTGATCATTTCCTTGTCATAATGAAAGATAAATACGTTGTATATTTAAAGATTAAAGAGAGATTTATCAGTATTAAACGCTGCCAATCATAGGTTACCGCCAATCTCGACGCATCCGAGTTTCGACGTCGCTTTTTTCGCTATGGTAAACACGCGAAGTGTATGGAAAGGTGGTAAAGAAAGGGGATCGGGCAGGTGTTCATTAAAACTTCTTCCTGAGCCTGAGAAGAAGTGCGACAGCGTGTGTTCGTTTAAGAGGCGCTCTTGTGCTGAATAACACGCGCCTGTACGACAGCACGCGCTGTAATTGGGTATGACACGGGATCAATGCGGACACGTCAGGATGCAAAGATGTCATTTTCTAACCTGATGCTTTCAAGCACGTCTCCGCCGTTCGTTACTCAGGTGCCAGTTGCTGTGGAAACACAGTCCTTCCTCTCTTTTTTTTATATATTTTTATTAAGATGCAGCGGAGAACATTGAAGCTTTTTCTCGCCTCACAGCAGTAGCGGATTTCTTATTAAAAGATACAAGACGTGCAGTCACGCTAATTGAAACCTGCCTGTCAAACGTCCTATTACTTCGGGTGCCATAGGATGTCAATGTGGGACTGAATTCATTGCTTTCCTAAAGTTCAGAATAAAGTTTCTAAGTTTAGTTCTGTAGTTCTACAAGCTGTAAACAAGCAAATATCTCAATCAATGTAGCCTAGTCTTATTTTATATTCTTTATCTCGCCTTTAGGCCTAATTTGTTATGGCAAATGTATATATAGTTTCTCTTCACTGACGCTCAACACATTTGTTATGGCAAATTTTTATATAGGCATGTAGAATGTTATACATGTTAGGATATTGCCTAAACGAACACCACCACCATTATGCTTCTGACAACTCTTTGGTCTTTATTTAAAATCATCAAGTTGGAAAGTTTGAGTTCGAATATAGTCTGGTGTTTAATGTCCCAGACAACCTCTGTAGTCTCATTTAGCAAGCATCCTTTTCAAGACACATAAAAGCTTATAATTGAGTATTACCAATGTTTCGTTTTTTCAAATGTCATTCAATTGCAGTCAACATAAATGCTACAACAATAGTAGAAAGCTTTTACCGTTGGTAAGGGTGAACTTCACTGAGCTTAAGCAACGCAGGTGGCGGTGACCCCATTCCTGGTATGGAAAGCTTACTTTTCACAATCCAAAGAATTCCAGATAAAACTTCCAAATATTCAGAAATGTCATTCCAAATATAAAATGGGAGGTGAATGCCATGTTGACCTTAAGTGTCTTGATTATGGTCATATTTCTGACAAATTAAAGACTTAAGGGTTTGAATCCACAACTGTTTAGCTTAATGCACTATTGGCTCTTCTAAATGATTACAAGCCATGACCAATGACTCACCTGAGCTCTTACCCAACAGCACATGGTTGAAAATCCTCCACACCTGAGAACTGGAGAACCTTGAATGCAGTTTGGTTTGAAATGTGCTGCGGACAGAGACGCATTAGGAAGTACATTTTCAGAAGTGCTGGGTACAAACTTGTCAAACTGTGCAGCCTATCTGCTCAGCCCGTACATAAACGCATCGATCCGCTAATTAGGAGTTCTTCAGTGGTCTAGTGGTAGATCTTTTGCCAAGCGTGTAATAGGTTACAGGTTCTAATCCGTCCTCGGTATAGTTTTTTTTCTCTCTCATCAAACTGAATATGTTCATCAGTGGTTACAGTCTATATCAAGCAGGGACAAATTTGTGTGCATTTTGTTTTGTGATTTCACAGGAATGAATAGAGTTGCAACTGCAATAGATTGAAGAGCGCGTCCGAGTGAAGACTGTGCGCGCCACAAGAGAACACTGTATCAATGACACTGATAGCAGCGGACACAAGCTCTCAGCTACAGTAGTGCCTCATTGCAGTACACGAGATCCAGGGGGTGGAGTCGGATCCAGATCTGAGGGGTGGAGTTGGGTAGGTTTAGGGGTGGGTTTTAGGATCAGGGGGTGGAGCTGGGTAGGTTTAGGGGTGGGTTTTAGGATCAGGGGGTGGAGCTGGGTAAGTTTAGGGGTGGGTTTTGGGATCAGGGGGTGGAGCTGGGTAAGTTTAGGGGTGGGTTTAAGGATCAGGGGGTGAAGCTGGGTAGGTTTAGGGATCAGGGGGTGGAGCTGGGTAGGTTTAGGGGTGGGTTTTAGGATCAGGGGGTGGAGCTGGGTAAGTTTAGGGGTGGGTTTAAGGATCAGGGGGTGGAGCTGGGTAGGTTTAGGGGTGGGTTTAAGGATCAGGGGGTGAAGCTGGGTAGGTTTAGGGATCAGGGGGTGGAGCTGGGTAGGTTTAGGGGTGGGTTTTGGGATCAGGGGGTGGAGCTGGGTAAGTTTAGGGGTGGGTTTAGGGATCAGGGGGTGGAGCTGGGTAGGTTTAGGGGTGGGTTTAGGGATCAGGGGTTGGAGCTGGTTAGGTTTAGGGGTGGGTTTAGGGATCAGGGAGTGGAGCTGGGTAGGTTTAGGGGTGGGTTTAGGGATCAGGGGTGGAGCTGGTTAGGTTTAGGGATCAGGGGGTGGAGCTGGGTTGGTTTAGGGGTGGGTTTAGGGATCAGGGGTGGAGCTGGGTAGGTTTAGGGTTGTGTTTTGGGATCAGGGGATGCAGCTGGGTAGGTTTAGGGATAAGGGGGTGGAGCTGGGTTGGTTTAGGTATATATAAGGTGGGAGGAGTTGGATCTGGATCTGACTCCTCCCCGTGGATTTCATGTTCTTTAGTGAGGACCATCTCCTCAGCTGGAGTTCAAAAACAAAACATTTTAGCGCTAGATCTCTTATTTAAGAGCAAACTAAATAAATGCTCTGCTAGTTAACTGGGGATGTTTTATTTGTATTAGGCACAGCCGTGCCTCAATGTTTCCAAAAGTGGTGGGAACATGAAGAAATCTGGTGGGGACGGGAACCCACCGTCCCCATCAAAATCGACGGCTATGCTTGAATGGTCACAGCAGTTAATAATCAATTCCACTAGCATTAAAAGGCCATGAGGAAGTTTAGCAGAGCAAATAAAGCCACTGTAGCATGGTGATGAAGGCAATAAGAGGGGCATTACAAGTAAAGCCCACTTAACAGGCCCATCTGACGGGACCGCTCGGATTTTTTGGGAACAGGCAGGCACTGAAACTACCAACCAGTGAGTGTGACTTATGGCTTTGGGAACTAAAATGAGGCTCTTAGAGATGTAATCTTAACATATGAGTATCCAAATGCTAAGTTAATTTAGAATGAGAGGTGCAGTTGTCAGCAATGCTTTTATAGGGTGCTAGTGCCTTTATGGTGAATTAACAGCTACTGAGCTTGATTGATCTAAACAATCAGTACCACATATCAAATATTATTCTAGAGCAGTATTTACTCTGCAACGTTTGAATGTTATAGCTTCTGCAAAGCCAGATTCTTGACAGCTTATAAAAAATGAGTTTCTCATATTTATACGGCTTTAATGTGGCATTTCATTTACCAAAGTCGCATCAGAACTGCTGATACTATAGTATAGGGCTGGAAGTGGGGCAGAGCTGGTATTAGTACAGGTAATACTCTGTATTGCATCCTTACAGAAATGTTGGTGGTGGCACAGAGTTTCTGTTTAAACTAATCTAAGAAAGATTTTTTTTTCCCCTTAAGCAAATTACGTATAGACTTTACTACATTATGAAAATGACTATATTATATACAGAGAGGTTTTCACATTTCTATTTGTCACTAAACTTAATAAATACTGAATAAACAGGGAACAAATGCATCTTAATTATTTAAAAAGTCAGTGTAACCTCATGAAGTTGTTTAATACTTTACTACGTTAAAACAAAACAAAATGTTACTTATAACTTTTCACTTCCAAAACTGCAGGCAATTATATATACTGTATATAAAAAAAAAATTATGTTTGACAAATTCGGTTTTTAAAGTCAATTCAACTATTTAACGTGAAAACGTTTGTACAACTATTGACCCAAGTTGAGAATATATATATATATATATATATATATTTGTGTGTATATATTATCGATACTCAAAAAGAATACAATATCCCCGACTAGCAAATACATATAATATATAAATACATATATTTGAGTGTGAACACCCATCTTTAATATTACAATTTTCTTATTTTTATATTTAAATTAGATTTTGAATTCTACTTTCAATGTGTTCTCAGACTTCTGGACCATACTGTAAGTAATAAGAGTAAATCCAGCAACAAAAGTCCAAGAATCTCTATCTAGTCTTGAGTAAGAGTCAAAAGTTGCCATTCAATTTGGTTGAAAAACTTAAAAGCCTGTCAACTGTAACCGGTTGACAGTGTGAGACCCGTCCCCCCTCTTCCAAAACAGCACAGCCTCAGCAGGGCTCCTGTGGGGGTATATTACGGCATTGTATGCCACAGGATCTCTCACTCTCACAGAAAGGAGATGAGTGAAAAGCAATAAAAAGGGACGGAAGAGAGCGAGGGCTGTTCCTCTCTAATTACTCTCATCTTTGCACAGTGAGGGGATCTAATAAAAGAGAGAGGGTGTCATGGTATTTGAAGATAAATGTCAGCTCTGAGTGCGTGTGCGAGTGTGAGAGTGTATGGTAATGTAATGTCAGCTAGGTGTGTTTATATATTTCTCTAAATCCGTGTTGTGCTGCGGCTCCAGTGCAGGGAGCCCATGTGCGCCAGTGCAGGTCGAGCCCTGGAGGAGGGAGAGCAGCACAGCGACGGTGCGCACAACATGATGGTAATAACAGCACGCTCGAAAACCTCAGCCAGCCGCTGTTTGCCCAAAGGGGGCGGCTGTTAGCACAATTCAAATGTCAGGGGCACATGCTCGGGAAGGACAGAGATTGAGCTGGGAGAGAGAGAGAGTGGATCAACAGGGACTGTGGGATGGACACTGAGGGAGATCCGAGGATAAAAATGGTATTCTTTCAGCTAGCACTGACAAAGGCTGCGTGTTCACTTGGTGATTAAATATGCTCAATGCTGTTGTATATTTCAATGCAGACTCTATTCTGCCTCATTTCAGAAAAATGTTCCGAATTATTCAAAAGAGCAGCAGCACAGGTGAAGAAATGTAGATCTCACAAATTTTTTTTTTTTTTACTCTAATGGATATAGATGTATAAATATACTTACCTAAAATGGTGGAAATAATGGCTTGAAAGTTGATGACTTGCAGAGTTTCATTCACAGCAGATAATAAATAAATACACACACACACAAACATATATATATACGTGTATGTATGTATTAGGGCTGTGCAAAGATTAATTGCGATTAATCACATCCAAAATAAAAGTTTGTGTTTACATAATATATGTGTGTGTGCTGTGTATAATTATTTTGTATATATAAATACACAAACACTACGTATATTTTAAGAAAATGTGTTATTCATATATATATATATATATTGTATACATATATATATAATGTAAACACAAACACAGATATAATATGTAAACACAAACTTTTATTTTGGATGTAATTAATCACAATTAATGCAATTAATCTTTGCACAGCCCTTATATATATATATTTTACAATTTTAGAATACAAATCCACTACAGCCAAATAAAAAACCTAAAAATATTAAAAACAATTATATTTCTTTTATAATGCTCAAAAATAATACAATATCCCCTACAAGTAAAATGCAATTAAAGAAGCCTACGGTAATTTTTTATTTTTTTTCTTTAAGTGAGGATTTGCATACATCAAAAAAGAAACTATATATATATATATATATATATATATAGCATATACAGTATAGAAGTTAATTCTATTTTACTTGCAGGTCTAGTTACAACCAATTTTTACAAGCTTACACCGACATATGAATGGTACCATGTTTCCCCATAGTATGTATTCATTAGTTTTTGTTTGCATTTTTTAGAGCTGATCAGTGCATATGTGACTGTGTGTCACTGTGTATAAGATTAGAAATCCTCTTTCTTTAATGTGAGCTGTGTATGGTGAGCTGTCAGACCTCATTGGTGTATGATGGAGCACTTATGTTAACCTTTGGCCCTTCCCTCGCTCCTGCTATCGCCTGCCATCTTGTCCTCGACACACTTCTGCCGACTGTGTGATCGCTGTCTGAAGAGCCTGTGCTAGAGGTTTCTAGAGGACGAACATTTGTACATGTTAGCACCTTGTCTTATTACAAGCAGTTTATTTTTCTAAAGCATAACTGTGTGTCAAAGTATTTCTGTTTAAAGATAAGTGGTGGGTGGTGCATTGGACCGGCTGTAAGAAGCACAGAACGGCCAGTCGTCATAAGCAATTTGTTTCAAGATTTGAAAAAATTAAGTTTCAACACCCTCCTTTTACAGTTAAGAAAAGGTGAGTTTTGATTCAAACATCAATTTGCCCTTCACACCAGCCACACACACTGTACACACACACGCAGCCTCGGCTCGGCTGTATCCTTAACAAGGTATTTCCCAAGTCAATCCTGCTAGCATGGACTGAGAACCTTATTAGGCTTGACAGAGAGGTGTGTATATTCTGACACGGTGCGTGTGTGCGCATCTGAACCGATGTCGAGATGCAGTGTGTGTCAGCTGGATAATTGAGGGTTGTTTGTGTGTTGCCATCTCACCATAATTGCCTGAGCTCACATGGGAGACCCGGCCATGTCAAAAGCTACAAATTGAGCTAGATTGTCTGTGTGTGTATGACATCGAAACCTTGTCACTACTCGCAGATCAATCACGTCTTCATCTCTCTTCCATAAGCGAATCATTTCAACCTATTTCAAAAATAGGTTGCATTCAATCACACCACAATATTTTATCCATTTTCAAACATAGTTCACCCCGAAATTAATATTCATTATTTATTTATTTTTATTTTATATAATATAACTTTAGTATTTGAAATGTAGTATGTTAAATAATTATAATCAGTTATTGTTGAAATTATTACTATATTATACTGTTATCATTACACATCATTAATATTAAATCATAATACATTATTAAAAAATTATAACAAATAACCATTATCAATATTATTGTAAAAGTCCACTTTAGTTAGGTAGTTTTTCTGTAATAGTCCCTATAGCTTATTGATATTTATTATTGTTATTACATTTAATATAAAATGTTTGTCTTTTTAGAAGCTTTACAACAGTTGTTGTTCAGTAAAGAGATGCATAAAGACTCTTTTAATTGTCCTTTCGTGTCCAATAAAAAAAATGACTTTGTACTATGTACTATGCCTTTAACGACCAATTATTGAAAAGAAGAATAATGAATTCACTAACGGATTAATTTAGGTTCAGACTCTGATCTCAAGTTGGCCATATTTGAAGGACAATAAAAGACAGAGACAGGACCAGCTTTGGGCAGTTATCAATTTATGAAGATATGTTTTTGCCGAAATACAATGCATAAATAAAATCCTGACAAATAAAAGCATCAGGATTTCCTGAGTGTACTCTTATAAAAATCAAGCCTTGCATTTCAGTGATCCCATTCTCTGCGCGGTTACAGATAATGGAATACTCATAGTGGCCTGTAATATGTAGCTTGTTCAGAACACTGGAGTGCGACTCCGAGCCCTGGGATCAGATGGTAATTGGATGGAGAGGCTTAAGAAGAAGCGTCCCGTGAAACCCAACATACAGATGAATGGGAGAGACGGGTAAAGGTGGCGCTGCTGCCGAGGTGAACGACTCTCTATCCGTGATTCACCAACAGATTCTGTTCAGAAAGGGTGGGAGTGACAAAAAAGGGAGGGAGACAATAAAGATCTTTAATAATCAACATCAAGACTTTAAATTAGAATTTATATGATTATTTAAAAAAAAAAAAAGATCTAGTCTGTCAATAAATACAATGGATTAGAGATGCCCCCTGATAGTTGGCCGGACTTGATTTGAAACGTAAATGGTAGCCTAACGTTACATGGCCGCTCGCTTTCTAACAATAACCTGGATAAAGTACACGCATGGAAAGCCAAAGACAATGTGAATACTAAATTGAGTTGGTGAGTATCTTAGCATACATTGTAGGTTATGTCTTAAGTGAACCTACCTTAAAAAAATGGAAAAGCACTGTTTTTTTTATTTGTATCTTTGTTCTACTATATTTGTTCTACTATATTACTACACACACACCTTTTTAAAATATAATATACATTTTATATTACACAGATATGGCTGTCAAACGATTAATCACAATTAATTGCATCCAAAATAAAAGTTTGTGTTTACATAATATATGTGGGTGCACTGTGTATAATTATTTTATTTATATATATATATATATATATATATATATATATAAATACACACACATTCTGTATATATTAAGAAATATTTTCATACTGTATATAGATTTATATATAATTAATATTATATATAAATATAAACCTATCTAAATAATATTTTTTTCTTAAATATACATGCATGCGTGTATATTTATATATATATACAAAATAATTATACACAGTGCACCCACATATATCATGTAAACACAAACTTTTATTTTGGATGCGATTAATCGCAATTAATCGTTTGACAGCCCTAATATATACACATAAAAAAAGGATATTTTGTATTTTTATTTATATATTTTGGAGCAGGAATGGAGACGGAAATACACACCAGAATATTAAGAATTAATATTCTGATTTCCATAATAGAATAGTAAGCTTTGAAATCTACATATCTTAAGTAAAAGGCTAAAAATCACAAAGCAGCCTTCACTGTTCAATAAATACAAATGCAAATCAACAAGGTGATGCTACCGCAGGGCTGAAACAAACCCTGGCCAAAAAACTATATTTCAGAGAGTTTACAGTAAAAAAAAAAAATCAGTAGTCACTGCCATCACTGCCTGTGGGATTCAGGCCCACATGAGCGAGGGGGTGGACTACATTGCATGGGTAATCATCACCCACTAAAGGTCAGGGCCCTTAATTCCAGTCATTCGGAGGTGCTCCATACATTACAGCGGGTGTGTGCCAGAGAGGAGGGCAGCAGGAGATGGAGGGAGGACAGGGCATGAGAAGAGGAGGGAGATGAAGAGAGAAACAAAGAGAAACTGACGAAAGGGAGGACGCTGCAATGACATCACTCAGATTCAAAGCAACCCACATAACTATTATTTCTGAATGCTGGCCTTGACCTCTGAAGCATGTAGGCAAAACGAAGATGCAGCAAATGAAGAGGTTGCGAGTTAATTAACGAAACCTGTCAGCAGCATCCAGGGCCATTTGAACCTCAGAGGATTTTTCGCCTTTCAACCGAGAGGTACAAATCACCCTGGGTTAGGGAATCTGCAACACTGACACCAATTATTGTGCATGGCCCTCAAAAGACTTAAACATTAAATTGGCTTTCTGTGAGGGGTTAAGAGTTTTTAGTAAAAGAAGAGATTGTGGAAAAAGATTCTTTAAGTTTCTTCAACTATTGTAACTTTGGCCCTGTGGACTTTAAGAAAGTAAACTCACCGTTAACACTCTCACGAGTGTTACTCTACTAACAATGTAAGCCCACAAGCATCTTTCATTGCAATTTCATCAAAATGTTCACTATAACGGCATTTACATTACACTCGGAATTATGGATGCAGGCATTCTGAGATGAAAATTACCTTTTAAACACTTGCGGAAATAAAATGGCAACTTCCTTGGTTAATGTCATAGCTTATTTCTTATATGCCCTAAATACAAAAAAATTTATATTTTTCACATGCATAATATAATTAAATTAAAAATGAAGTAAAATATTGTTTACAAATGTATAATTACCTTGATTACTTACAAAAAAATTAAGTAATTTATTGTAATTTATTACAAAAAAAAAAAATCATTTCAACCCCTGAGACATAAAAACATGCATATACAGGCTACACAAAGGAAGATAGATATGTTTAATTCACTAAACCACACTCTCTATAAGTAACACAACCTAGTATCACAAAGAAACTGCCCAGCGGTCGCCTTCCACAGCTTTTGCACACGGCCACTGTCAGCTCAGCAGGCTTGTATATGTTTCAGTCCCATATCGATTGGACAGTCTTCCCCTGTGGTCGAAAGCAGCCAAACCCAGTGTTTGTGCAGAGAATCAAATTCTGATAACCCTCTTGAGGACCTCCTGGATCAAAACAGGGAAATAACTGGTGGTGGAGGGGAGGCAGAACTAAGATTGTGGGATCTAGAGATAATTAAAACGGGCCCAACACTGAGACCTGAGGAACGCCGACCGCGCCAGTGTGGTGTATTGACCTGTGGTTGATAGCGGTGTGGTGAGGAGTGGGTGTCATAAGTGTGTGAACCTTTTCACAGATGAGAAATGTATAACACCGATAAGAAAGCTGATAGATCAATATCACAGCTCTGATGGATTTCTTACAATACATGGACAAATACTGCCAAGAGAGACAGAGTGTGCGAGTATAAATGAGTCAAGAGTGACAAATCGAGATACATTATTTGTATGGGGGGGGGGGATGGGGGGAATAGTAGTATGATTCCACTAAGGAACATTGTATAAAAGTCCTAAAAATTAAGCATAATCAAAGTATATAGTTTAATTCTGCTTAATTTTTAGGAAAAAAAAAAGAAAAAAAATGAAAAAATTAAAAAAATTAATCGTTCTCTATATATATATAGTATATGTAGACCATTTTGCAAGATGTAAACAACACTGGTCCAGAAGCACTTCCTGTTTCATTTTTTTAACACTACATAAAAGCTGGGATAAAATACAACTAACAGACCATATAAAACTGAATCAAAAAGTTAAACAACATCTTTAAGATGTTTTCTTTACATGTGAAATAAAGAAAACAGTTACAAACTGAAACAGGAAGTGTTTCTGGACCAGTGTTGTTTACATCTTGCAAAATGGTCTATATAGAGAACGATTCACTTTTTTTCAAAATGTACAAATCATATAGTATATTGTATTAATTATTATTATTAAATACAAAACCCAACCCAAAAGCAGAAAGTTGTTGCTGTTTGTTGGGGCATTGTGAACCTTTACAAACCTAAATGGCAAATCGGTTGTCGAACAAAGAAAGTGATGTAACCTACAGAAACAACTGGGCTGATGTTTGCTGCTAGTTTCTCATTTTCCTCTCTGAGGCCTTGTCCAAACTCCCCTCACCATTAAGGGCAGGGAGAGACCGCTGCTGTCACTAAGACAGCAAACAAGAGACAAGCAGATGAAGAAGAACGATCAAACAAGACAAACAAACAAGGCCGAGAGGGAGCTTGACTCTGAGGGAGAAAAAAAAAGGAAAGAAATCGCCAGCAGCGACAGCGAGTTGTGCTGATTTTAACTTCATCAACTTCTGATGTACTGCTCTCTGATCCGTCTCTGATCCTTTCATTTCGGCGTCAGATAAATCACAGTCACAGGCAATCAAAAATGCGAGAGGAAGTACTCCACAACACATCTGGCATAAAGCACGTCCTGAATAAGGCATTTAATGAGCCTGATAAGAGCTGATCTACCTCTTTTTCACTTCACCTTTCATTAGGCAGGAAGTTTCATTGAGGTATGTAAATTTCTTTCTCCAAAAAGAGTCAACCTGGACAAAATGCTTTAAAGGCCTATTCAAACCGAATGTGAAACTAAAATGCTAAACAAATCACCAACAAAAAGGTCTATTCACACCAAGGGCAAAACGAACATGCATCAGTTTACATTAAAACCATTGCTTTAGCAAAGTATGTCAAATGAACTAAAATCAAAAAAGCGCAATATGGCTTTGTGCCCTTATCAAATCGTAATAGACTGCTATTTGATTAAATAAGTATGTAGTCTGTTCGTGCTGCAAGTTTCAAAGCGAAGTGCGCACTTTTCTCACGCGATCAGTTCGTAGAACAGCTCAGTTAACAGTCAATGAATTGCTCGAGCTGCGAGTTTAGGAACGTAGTGGGCACCAGTTACACATTTGCATAATTTCCAACAATTTGTGGCCAAATGATTACAGTTATTCCCAAAATTTGTAACGAGAAGCGTTTGGAAACCTGTTTATACATAAACTGTAGTTTTACGCCAAAATAAAAGCCCAACTGCCGTTTGCATCAAAATAAAAGTTCTAGCAAGTGAAGAGGTTTATCTAAGTGTAGAAATTAGGACAAAAAATATTGTAATTTTCCTTATGCACAAGATTTCAGTTATAAACCCTGTTCACAATGAACATTTGTTCTATACTTGGTGTGAATGGGCCTATATGGATGTCCATACAACTAAAGCTGATGCTAAAACAGATTGCAATCTTCAGAACATGTGGAAGTCGGAAACGAACACTTTGTCTTTCAAACACAAGCACAATGTCAGTTACTTTCTTTCTCAAAGGTCAGGGGGTTTTGTGACCCCAAGCTCTCTAGCCACTACATCATGTCTAGTGTGACAGGACATTGTGAGGAGGAACCAAAATATGCAGGACCTCTGCCCTTTTCATCTCTGGACATAAAAGCTAGAAATGCCCTTTGCTCTAATAACATCATCATCATCCAAAAAAACAGCACAGAAAACCCCCTTTCAAAATCTAAAAAAAAAATACATTGAGTTTATGACATAACTAGATGGAAGAAGAAACTCAAAATTAAATGTTTTGCCTCCTGCACTTATCCAATATCAATTAATTCAATAATATCTATGGCACAAGAAGTATTATGAGTTCTGCTCAGTAATTTAATTTCCAATCATTTCAAACAGTGGACATTCACGAATCAAATAAGTTCAGTCATTTTTGTTATATTTTACTAATTTACAGTGTTCTGAGTGCATTCATTACATGTTCTGGAATAAAAATGGCATGTTATGCATCCTAAATACACGTATATCCTATAAAATACTAAATAATAAATATATTCCGTACACATGTGATTTACCTAGATATTCTCAAGCATGCTCTTTACTGAAACATTTGAAAATAAGCAAAACTAAATGAGGGAAAGTAACACAAAACTAAAAAGCTGAAATCTGTTAGATTATAAAAAACCTTAGGGCATAAAAGAGCCCATAAATAAAGAAACACCTACAGTTTAATGGCAAAAAAAATAATAAATAATAATAAAAAAAAAAATGAGAACACTTTACAATAAGGTTCATTAGTTAACATTAGATAATGTATTTACTAACATGCACTAACCATGAACAATACATTTGTTACTGCATTTGTTCATCTTTGTTAATGTTAGTTCATGAAAATACAGCTGTTCATTGTTTGTTCATGTTAGTTCACGGTGCATTAACTAATGTTAACAAGATTTTAATCAAGTATTAGTAAATGTTGAAAATAACATTAACAAAGATTAACAAATGCTGTATATGTGCTATTCATTATTAGTTCATATTAACTAATGTAGTTAACTAATGTTAACTAACGAACCTTATTGTAAAGTGTTACCAAAATTAATTAAAAAAAAAATTCTAATTTGCATCCTTATAATTTACATTTTATTACGAGAACACGAAAAGTGTGGTATAGATTTCAGCTTCCCCATCTGCATTTGGTCTGGGTTGGATTGGAGATCATATCAGGCGATCTTTGGAACTCAAAGAACAAACTTCCTACTCGCCTGCTGTAGAAAGGAGGGGTGAGACAAGGGATACAAAATATCCCTGTACTAGTTGGATGATTGGATCGTTCACTTTTCACAAAATGTTTTTTTTTTTCAAACGAGAAGCCATTTCTTCCGAACGAATAGTCTGGAATACAATGAGCCTTTTCTGAAAACAAAAAAGCAAACAAAAACCTATTTGTTGTACGTAAAGGAACCCACAATTTGGCTGCTCTCCTTGTGTCTGATGACAACCGTGAAAAAATAGATGTCTTTGAAGCTAGTCCGTGGAGGTACTTCAAACCTGCCTTTGTGGATGGAGTGATGGCCGGTCCAAACAGTATTTGCCGCTCCTCCTAACAGCTTCAATAGAATAAAATAGAGGAAAGAGCTTTTGGAGACCAGACAGACAAAGTGAACCGCCTTGTTCCGATGCCAAATGGGAAACAGCACGCAGATGCTTTCGGTGGTAACAAAGCAAGAAAGCCAGTCCTAATGCACTTTTATCACACCTGGAGTGTGTTGGGGGGGAGGAGGGAAAGTCGACTGCAGTGTTGAGAAAAAAATAGAGATTCTATTGTTAAGTTGTCGAAGTTTTGAAGCTGCTTTTTAGCAGAACAATGTCTGTCCGGTGGATTATCAGTTATCAGAATGAATGCACAGTGGCGCAACTGCGGCTCCGCTACGGAAAGGTCACGTCAGCCATTGTGTTTCTGGCTCTTGGCCTCAGGTTCCCTGCTGACTGTGGTTTCGAGGGCTTTATGAGGATCTTCACAGGCCATGTGGCACGCCTGAGACAAAGTAAAGCCTTAAGAATAGCTCTGATATGCCGTCTGATAGTGCAAAGTGCAGACGATAGAAATGGCACGATTGGAGAGGGAAGCACAAAGCAAGACACAAGAGAAGTAGTACAGATTGAAAGATGAAAGGAGAATTACGGCAACAAAGAGCGGTGAGCCAAGCATGCAGTCAGCCTTCTTTTTTGGGGGGGGATTTGATCTTTTTGTATTACGAGCACCGTGTATTTCACATTTGGTTGTAATACCCTTCTACCACAAACGCAGCTCATGTAGGTGCAAATTAAATCTATTTTCGCAACAAAAGCCAAACTCCACACAAACTGCTGTGAAGATTTAACACTAAGATAAAATCCGTATCAAAGATTTTGATTTATGCAATTACACTGAATGGAGTCTGAAGCTTTCAAACTTCAAAAAAGACCAGTAAGTACCCGAAAAGTATCATAAAAGTGCTCCATTCAACTCCATACATGCTATTTACAAAGTCTTAAAATAGCTTTTTGTGAGGAACAGACTGAAATTTTGGTAGTTACCCATTGAAAATCTTTTTCACCCTTAACACGTTCATGGGATTTTGAATTGTTTTTTTGAGGGTTTTTTTTTTTTTTTTTCAATGAATCATTTGATCCAGGTCTGAATGATTGGTTCACAAATCAGACTGAATCAGTTCTTAAACTCACCTCAATGGTCTTGTCACAGTGGTTAACCAATCATAGAATGAGAACTTTTATCAGTAAAACTACTTACTTAGGTTTCACACCTACTGTATGTCTTCAGAAGACCCAGGAAATAGTGATACATATTTTTATAATGCTTTTGTGTCCACTTTCAAACTTAAAGTGATAGTTCACACAGAAATGGAAATTGTCATCAATTTGATAAATATGGATTTCTTTTATGTGGTGGTTACGAACTTTCTTAAAAAAAATCAAATTGAAGTTTTGGTATAATGGAAGTTTTAGTGGTCGAACAGAAACCTCTCAGGTCTCATTAAATATATACTGTATATATGTGTTTTTCAAAGATGAGGGTAATTGATGCCCTAATTTTCATCGTTTGGGGGAACTAATCCATTAAAAGCTACAAAACCCCATTCATTATTGCATGAAAAAAAAAGTGCACAAATAATTCACAGGTTTGGAATAACATGACTTTTCATTTTTGAGGGAACTATTGCTTTAAGTGTTTTTGATGACATCAGTCTAAATTAAAATTAATTTCAGAATTACAGAAACTATATTTGTTTTGCTCTGACAAATCAGACCAAGTATTTGTATTAAATAAGAAAATTCACCCCAAAATGAAAAATATCTAATTTACTACCCCTTATCTTGTTCTAAATCAGTATAACTGTCTATATAGAACCTATTGACTTTCATTAAAAGGAAGAAAAAAAATAGAAATTTTTCTTAATTGTGTTCCACAGAAGAAAGTAAGCTACATAGTATATGAGGACAGAATAAAAAAAAGGGGGTGAACTATACCTTTATGAAGTACACAGGATCAAATTTGATGTCATATTGACATTTACTAGGGCTGCCCCCGACTAAAGATAGGCTATTCCTAGTCGACTAACACTCCTGCATTTTAGCGATTAGTCGAATAATCGTTCATTTATGATATTAATATAAAAGCTTGCGTATATACAAGGAAAGGAATAGTCCAAAGTTGAAGTTTACCACTTCCACAGAAAATGCTAAAGCATGATATTAGCACGTTCAAACCGAAAATTAAGCGCATAAAACAGAATAGTAAAGCATTTAAAGTATACAGCGCTTACGACACATTATAGGCTAATTGTAGAATAAAAAAACAGCAATCAGACTGCCTGTGCAAGTGTGCATTTTAATAATTTATTATCAAAAATACAAACTGTAACAGTTAAATAAAAAAAAAAACAGTTTTGAATAAAATAAAATAAATTTCGTTCTTTAAAATAAATTAAATAAACTTATTAGTAACTTAGGCCTAGTACAAAACAAGACAAAAAATAAATAATACTGTAGCAAAAACACTGTTTGGTATAAAATACAGTGGAAAATTAAATTAATATATTTTTTATATTGTTCAAAAGGAAAATTAATAAACGAACAATTTAATAAATGCACATGGCATATCGCAGAACGCCAAAACTTATATTGCGAATAAAAAAGAAGGCGGCAAACAAATCAAAGTATTTGATTAAATTGTTTAGAACAACTAGGCTATATTTAAGAAAAAATGTGGAACAAATATGCTAATTTAAAGGACAAAAATATCAGAGCAAAGCCGCAAACTGCCATTTAAGACGATGGATGAGTCTTAACCTGAAACAACAAATTGCAAAAATCAGACTAATTTTTCTTAGAATAAAAAACGACTTCTGCATTATATAAAAACGAATAAATAAAAATAATATTTATTTATTTGTATAGCCTAACCGTTATAAAAATATCCATTTTTTGTTTTGTTTTGTATTTTATACAGCCTAACGGATCGCAAACAGAAACACTTCAAAAATGAAATTAATTATTCTTATTCTTATTCTTTCAATTCGATTTAAATTTTTTCATATTATGTGAGAGGAACACCAGCTTGTCCACATTGCTGGGAAGAAGGGAGCTTCTCGACATGTTCACAATGAAGCCGGCCTTTAAAAAGATGCGCTCTGATGGAGTGGATGTGGAGGCGTTTAGCTGCTTTAGCGAGCTTTGAATATCGATGTTAATTTTTTTGCCACCATGCCAGTGGTCCCGAATCAACCTTTGTTTTATCTGCCAAGTACATTTTTAGTTCATCATTCTCTTCTGCATGCTCTTCTTTATCAATTTTCCTTATTCGGTTCGATCTCACCCTCCGCAGGGCTAATACTGTCATGATCACTTTCTGGCACGCAGCTTCTGTAAATAAAATTTCTGTCAGATCCAACACTGTGGAGTACGCATCTTCTCGTTCGTGTTGGTCAAAGAATGACAAGCTCTTTAAACGTGGGTCTAAGACAACAGCTTGCTGGTCGCGATATTTTCCGATACCTCTCCCACAAGTGCGTTTTGGTATACCGCGAGGCACGAGATCTCGTTGATCTCTCGTTGCTTTGATGTCATGTCATACGCTGACTGCGCAGCCCCTGATTGCGTAATTTTTTTCACGTAATATTTTTTTTTTTTGCGACTAACCGACTAATGAAAACGTATTCGACCAAGCCCTCCTCATATCGACTAACATTTAGTCGACTATTTGGGGGCAGCCCTAACATTTACCCACTGAAAGCACAGAGAACATCCACACTTTGGGTACTATGATAGAAAGAAATGGTAAAACAGAGAGTGAAATGAACCTTTTTGCTTTTGCGTATCCTCGATCATCAGGGGAAAGAAACAGAAATGTAGTCCTAATCCTTTTAGCTAACAGACAGCAGCCTGTAAAGCACAGCAGCTTCTAAAAGCCATTTGAGTGTTTCTTCAGCCTAGACCCACATGTTCAGCTAATCAACAACACCGCCACTTATCTTAGTTAGTTTCCCCAAGAGACGAAAGATTACATTGAATTTTAATGTACTCCTTCCTACAGCTTTGATAAAGGCGGGTGCCTTAAATGAATGAGAGTTGTAACTCCACGTATGTTGCATCTCCAAGGACAAAAACAGGTGTAATTGGGTCCCCACAGTACTTCACTTTTTAATGTAAAGGCTTTCAGAAATCGCAAGGCAACAGTCTCCGTCGTATGTAGGTGCAAATCAGTGTTTTCTAGTTCACCCAACCCCCACACACACACACATTTCTATAGATGAGCAATAAAAATTAAATAAAGAAAAAGCCCCTCCATCCATTTCCCTCAAGGTCTTTCTCAGAGTGTCTGCGTGAAGCTTTTCGAGCCATTACCACAAACAAGATAATCCTCGCCATCTATTATATTGTGTAAATGTGCTGCTGGAACAATAAGTTTGTTCTGAACTCAAACCACTTTAGCGTGGCACTTTCGGAAAACTTTTTAAATCTGTGCCGCCAACAAACTCACCATTATACTTGATGTTGTTTGCCAATGCGAGGTCTATTATTTCAGGACACAAAAGGAGGAGAGAAAGAGAAGCGGCTGCAAAAAAGAAAGATAATGGTGTTCGCTTTGATTGGTTCCTTCTAACACAGGCGGACCGAGGATCAATTCACTTTTTGAAAAGAGGGGAAGGTTGTTTACAACGGAGGACCTGCAGCAATATGAAAATGAAATCAATAATCCCACTGTGAAGAATGGATGGATGGAGGCTCGAGGCGTCTGGTCTTACAAGAAAGATGGGCAAAAAAAAAAATAAGATAAAAATGAAAAGCAGAGATTGGGAATGATAAGCCTTGTTTCTGTCGTTGAGCACAGTCTGATATTTTTATTAGAAATGTGGAAGTTCATGCATGCGATTTGTTAAACACGTTTCCTTTCATTAATTATTCAACTTCTAATTATTTATAAATCAAACCCAGGAAGGAAAAGTAACAAAAGTAAACTCATTTGAATTCTTGAATGATGAAATTGAATACATAAAATTGATTATTAAATCAAAATTAAAGAAACATGCTTCAACTATGGAAAAATGTACTAATCGCAATTTAATATTGAAACCAATCAACATACTCATATTAATAATTATTTAGGCAAAATGTTAATGTACAAATATTATTTCCAATAATAATTCCAGAAATTTCAATTAAACTAAAATGAGCAAAGAATTCAACACCGAACTTGATTTTCACCATTTCTACACCAATTGTTATATATTTGGCGCAGTCACTGCGTAACACACACAAAAGGGAAAACTACCAGTCCAAGTTTAACTGTACGCTCCATAAGCGGCCGGAAGTCATTTTTTCAGCTTTTCTCAGCTGCAAGGAGCGTCAAATCCATTGGCGTCTTGTTTTGGGCGTTTTGAGCGTCAATCAGAAAGTTGAAAGAAGCTTAACTTTATGGTAATGAGCCGACGTGGTTCAGCGGCAAAACGCCAACGCCAACAACCAATCGGAATATAGACGTCCAGTTGCATAATTAGAATTTTAATCAGTCCCAGCATTAAGAATGTAAATTATTCTCTGCAGTTCTCTGAGTCAGTGTACTTGTAAGTACAAACATGTATCTAGGGTGTTTTTCAGGGTTGATGACATTGGATAGTTCAATGATTTCAGCACAGACAATGATACAACTTCACTATCCTGACAAAACACTATTCTCATCTAAGTAGAAAGTTATTCAAAGCGGTTGCCCGCCTAACCTTGACCCAGTCTCTCTACTTTACTTCTTAAGCTTTCCATTTACCTCGTTCGTTTCAGGTTGGTTTCATTGAAAGAGCTCACACAGATCACGCACACAATAGAAACATCCCATTTTATTTGAAATGTCATGCACGCCATTTTAACCCACCATTTATTTCAATGGTGGTGCTTGTATTGATGATTTGTTTGCGGACCCTAGAGTCAACGTCAGTTGTTGCATATCTTGCTACAACCAAATAAATAAGCTGTCAAGAAATATTCCAGTAGTACTTGATATGAAAACTCGCACTAACACACACCCAGCTCTGGGTTGGCACAGCGGGAGTCGGGAGAAGGCCTCGGAGCACCTGGTAGCCGGTTCCTTTCAGTCAATCGAATGAAAAGAGGTGCCATCTCTGAACCTCACGGGAGAAAAGCAGCAATACATTGTGTGATCTAACTCGTGTCTATGTGGTGATGGACGCTCGAGACAGGATGGGGCTGAAAGTGTCTTTGTGCAAATTTTTTATCTAGCTATACCTTTAGGGAAAAATCTGCTTAAAAATGCTCCCTGAAGTTAGCCCAATCTGATAGAGTCTGCTTTTGAGCAAAAATCACAAGACAGGGTGCTGTAAGTATAATGCAAAGCAGCCTTGAGTAGCTTATTGCTTTAATAAAATAGAGGCAAAAGCAATATGATAAAACAAACCAATGTTTAAATAATAAATGCATTATTATTATTAAAACATTAAATTTTTTACATTCTATATTTTTATTACTAATAACTAAATAATTAAAAAATTATATTTCAATATTACATTGCATTGTTTATATTTAATTTATTATATTTATTATTAATAACAAATTATTTGTATAATAATAATAATTACTACATTACATTACTTAAAATGTAGTGTTGTTAAATTACTCTTCATTATTATTACTAAACATGTTTTGGATTTAAATAACAGCACTAACTAATTATTTAAACACTGATGTTCAAACATTTATTATACTATTTATTATTATTATTTAATATAAATATTTATATTTTAATTTTATGTTATATTTGTAATTTTAATTATTAAAAATCACAAGTAATAATAATCTATATAGTTGAATTGTGGTTTGGGTTGGATTTAGTCTGTTATAAATTATAATAGAAAGAAAAGAAAAGTAGAATAAATGATAAAAGTCTAGGGTAGAAGTCAACAATAAGTCTCAGACCTGATTAAGACAGATGTGTAAACTTGTATGAATTTCCTTAACTTGCAGTAAAAAATGGTTTCATATGAAACTGAGTAGAGCACAACGCAAACTCTCTCACTCTCTCATACTTTCACATTATTTATAGCATCTCAGAGCTCATATGAGTGCTGATGTATTTCTAGATGTGGACAGGCATTCTGAAACATCTGTTACAAGAGCACGCATTGGCCTGAACTATCACACACACACAAACACACGGGACATTAGCCCTTGAGCCTGCGGTAATGCTGATGGCAGAGCTGGGGCTTTGGGGGCAAATTTTACGCTGAGAAAAACAGCATTAAAAGTTTAAGGCAGCATCTCAAAAAGTTCAGCCTTGACACAACAGCCCCTGCCGCCCCACAGCATCAATCCGCCGTCTGACACGGAGGGCTAACTAGCCTATTCCCTTTCTCTTCCCCTCCATTTTTGTGTTTTTTTAACCCCTCCAATCTCTCCTTCAGCTATTGCCCACGAGCCCCTCTCTCTTCTTCCTCTGTGTTAAATGCAAGGGAGCTCAAAACATCAATCCCCATCAAAGTCGGTGCATCTGGCCCTGGCCCTAAATGAGCGCGAGATCCCGGTGCAGGGTGGAGCGTGCAGGATGGAGGAACAGGCCAATCTCAGAGTCATTATCCCAGACAATGCCCAGAGAAGCTTGGGTGCCCCCTCAGATGGAGAGAGTGGGTTCGCTTCCTCTCTCTATCTCCCTTCATTCCAGGGCATGCAGCCTTCCCAAAGTGAAGTATGTCTAAAGCAAGAGAGGGTTTCTCTAATAAGGACTTCTACAGCTTCTAACTGCTATGATGAGAAGACTGGGCTTAAAATAGGAATGTGCAAAACTACATTTGACTAGCGGGTGGCTTGTCTGGATAACTAGTCGATAGTTCATGTAGCAGTGTAAAATATTGCAAAAATAAACAATAATAATACATTTTAAATATGTGATTTATTCCTGTGATGGCAAAGCTGAATGTTGTCATATGATCCTTCAGAAAACATTCTTTATTTTTTGTAAATGATAAATGTCTTTACTACTTACTAATACTTCTAAATTGAAAGTAACAGTGATTTATTTATATATATCTATGTAATTTAGTCTAATTAAATGCAGCCTGATTATAACAAGGTTGACTGCGTTATATTTCACACCTCTAGCAAGCAACGTCTGATCTGACGGGTAACACAAGCCTTGTGCAAAGAACAATATTATCTAGAGGTGACTCCCCTAGCCAATTGTTACTTATAATGTAAACTGACGTATCTATTGTTTAAAAGGAATAATTAATGTAAAATAATTATTATTAAAAAAAATGATTCTTTAAATCACCCTCATGTCATTATACCTGTTTTTTATTTCTCTGTAAACATAAAAGGATATTTTTTGTGCTTTTTTTTGCATGTATTATACATAGGTTATAGTCACATGATACCGAAGCTTTCCATGAGGAAAAGACTGAATTGAAGTCATTAATCACTGAACTGAACACAAACGTGAATGATATTTAAGAGTTAGAGTCGGAAGGGAACATTTTCATTGAGCAACCTAAATTTATTTTATTTTTTTATGAAAAATTACAACATTCTGCTCAACTAATTTTGCGTTCAATTAAGAAAAGAAAGTCATACAGGTTTGAAACAACATAAAGGTGAGGAAATCAACATGAAGTCAACAAACATGAAGAAACACAGATTACAACTCGCTTCTCTTCCTTAACCTGACACATGTCTTATGTTGTTATAATGTTCACCTCCCTCAGTGTGTAAAAAAGGGAGAGCCACATTAAAAGCCAATTTCCAGCAGATAGACATACTGTACAGTCTCGCCCCTGGCCCACAAAGTGAACAAATATCCTGAGGCTTTGTGCTCACTGAGAGCGATGTTCGATCCATTGATCTGGATTTTGTGTTTACCACCTCCTGCTTTTGTAGCAATAATGCTTATGTGAAAAGTTGGACAAAGACACAGCATGCGACTGAGTGTCTGCATACTCACAAAATTGCTTCATCAAACTGCATTGAAAACCCCTTTTCTTTAAAATACTCAATTCAGAAACACTCAAGAAAAAAAAAGAAGAAAAAAAACATTGTGTAGTAGTATTGAGTAGTAGTTCTGCAAGCTATCTACAGCAATTAAAAAAAAGAAAAATCAACAGTCAACGTTCGCATTCAACAGTTACAATATAGCACGGATGAGTGGAGGTGAGGGGAATGAGGAAGTGAAAGCGATAAGCCACCGGCAGCGGCATGAGAACCAGATCCACATCCTGGAACTGGGAGCCGTTGCCATAGCAGTGATTATCACACACTCCCTGAGTGCAGTGTGTACTAGTGAGCCAGCAACCCATCCACACACGCTCTCTCTCGTTGCGACCGAGGGTGTGATGGAGTGGAGCAATTACTCTACTGTTGCCTGGCTACAACTGAACATTAAAAGTAAAACTCCTGGAGAATTAACACCTTGAAAAGTACACCTTTACTGACAGCGCTGCAGCGAAGGACCAACACAACACGCTTAAACGATTGTAATGTCTGAGAAATGGCCGGCGACTGGAACGCAGCATGTCATCGTTTATTCACCCCAATGTTCTTCCGAATCTGTAGGATTTTCCTTCTTATGTAGAACTGAAGACAAACGAAGTATGTAAATTGTAAATATTTATGTTGCGCTTTCACAGACCCAATGGCCACAATTACCCATTCACATAGCCTGGGAAAACCCAGACAACTTCCGGCAACTTTAGATTTGCTCTGAGAGTTAGTCTGGCAAAGAGCTCATTCAAACCCATTTCCAGTCCGCAGAAATCGCGGCACCAATCAGAAACGTTGGGGCGGGCTTTACACGATGACGACAGCGCTGGGATTTTTAAGCAGATTTTGTAGCATATATTACAAAGATGGACGCCGCCGTCGAACATCACTCCCGCGTCTGTTTTTAAGCGATTTAAACTTTCCTTTTTGTTAAAAACCTAGTAAAGAACAACATTTGGAGATGTTTCTCCGCTGCTCTGTCATCTCATTCATCGCTCTGATTGGTTTTACGCCTACCCACGACGTCCGTTGGTGACACCCCTCTGGAAATGATTTGTCTGACACTTTGCCAGACCATATCTCAGTTACAACTGAGAATTGTCTGGTTTTAACCAGGCCATCATTCACACATTCATTCATACACCGACGGTGAAAATGTGAAAATGAGGATATTTTGAAGAACGTGTGGGTTGTTGTATGTTGTAAGTCTTTCAGCTTTGGACCATCATGAGGTTTTTAGGTTTAACTACGCATGAATGAAAAGTTTTTATTTCGAACATGTAGGAAAAAAAAAAAAAAAAAAAACAATTTTTAACTTATACATGTCCGAAAAGGAGTAGGAAGAAGCATAAGCTTATTCATTCCTAACCCATCTTCAACTAATTATAACTAATCAACCAGTTGAGCGAACATTTTGATCTATTTGTCTCTATACACCAAAAAACTAAAACATACATATCTACTTATGTTTATATATCTTCAAAAAAAAATTACATAAGGAAAAAAAAAATAATAATAATAATAAAAAGTTTTAAAAATATTAAAAAAAAAATATATATATATAAATAAACTATCACCTAACTAATAACCTTCATCCTCTCTATACCTTGCAAATATCATATTTTTACAATGCTTTTTAAACTTAGTCATACTTGGGCATTGTTTAAGTACATTGTTTAACTATACTTAAACTAAGACCACATATTTTGTTTATCAAGGTTTCTACCACCAATTAAAATTGATTTTCACGTTACCATTTTTCACCCATTCTATTTAAGGGACATTCCCACCGGCAGCAAAATATATCAAAAAATGGCTAGAAAGTGACTCTCTTTCAATGAGTTTTGATGATTTGAGGTCATTTGAGGTAACGAGCCACAGAAATGTTTGATGAGAGTTCAACTCTATGCAAATGCACTGCAATGCAATGCGGATGCCAATGGGCATTTACATTTATATTTATGCATTTGGCAGAAAGAGACTCGCAGTGCATTCAAGGGATGAATTTCATCAGTTTTTGTGTCCCCAATCAATTAAATCTATGATCTTGGCATTTCTAGGGCCATGCTCTACCAACAGAGCTACAGGAATGCCTACTAGCAAAGGAAGCAGGAGCGAAGTTCACATATCCCTCTACTTGAAGTCAAGTAGGACAACTGATAGCAACCAACAGTACAGAAACTTGGTAACCTCAGCATGAACATCCCTTTAGTATCAAACAGACTTTTAGTGTCACTGTACATTTTAAGACCAATTCACACTGCATCAACAGAAGCCAACCAACGTGGACAGATTATCCACGACTCAACAAATGCCAAACTAACATTTTCATATGGCGAAAACAAGCACAGACCGTACGGTACGGATATTACAAAACCCGGTGAATTGTCTGTCGGTGGAGTGTGAATTGGCCAATTCTAGTGGGTTTCTTATATGTCCTCCTTTAAGTGAATCGTACATCATAATACACATTTAATATTCATTAACAATATTCAAAGCCTTCAGATTCATAGGACTTTAAACTCTAAATACATGTGAGCTAGTTTTTGTATATTGCTAGTAGTTCATAATACCCAGAACATTAGTTAAAAGGCATTCAAAAATGTATAAATATCACGCACATTCAGAATTACATTAACATACATTACACTTTTAAGTTGTTATAAAGTGCTAGTGATATATTTATATTTACGGTATTTGTTTATATTTATACAAGATTGTTTTATATTTATTAATTTAATAAGCTTTTCAATGCATGCTTGAAAAGTGTATGCTTGTTGGACTGTGATATTTTAAAAACTTCAGAGTTGAACTGAGGTCACAAATGCTTCTAAACAAAAACTTTACCATCAAGTCCAGCTAAATCTTTAGGGTTTCTTACCTTCTTAGCCGCATTGATGCACTGCATGTACTCTTTGGCCAGGTCAGAACACTGAAGCGTCTGCTCGCGGTTTTCTCTATAGCAGTTCAGGATCTGTGATTGCAGGTTTGAACACACCGGCTCCACATTACGCGGCCTGTGGAAAAGGAATGAGAAGGAATCATGAGGGCAATAGTGTCTAACTTGTGCAAAGGCAGAGGGATATTGTTCTACACATCCTGGCAGGATTGTGCATGCAGTGACAGTAAATATTTTATATGAAGCGCAACCAAAAAGCAAACTCAGCGGTAAAATACAGTCGCATGACTCACTCATTCCCTCCCACCCCTTCCTCAATTTCGCTCTTCCTGTGGATGGTTTAGTAGAATGAATGAATGCAGGGAGACAGGTTAAACTGAATTACCGGCAGAGTGGATATTCATTAATAACACCAGTGTCAAGAGTGGCAGTGACTAGAACAACTATGATAAATAACCCAGCGAGCGGGAAGGAGGAGGAGGCAGGGAACAGACCCGACAAACTCCCCGGTACATCTGTACAGTAGACCCTGAAGGCAAAAAAAAAAAGCGGCAAATAATCTGTCATTCATCCTCACTTCAGACAAGCACCTTCACTCAATTTAATAACGCGAATCTGAACTGCCATTGTTGAAATGACGGCTAAATGACGGTTATTGACTTAAATAATGTATGCGGTGAGATCTGTGCAAGTATCGTTGCTAAAAAGCACAAAATGTAATACAATACAACTGAAGCCAAATTAGAGTTTATCAGGCTAATTGTCCTCAAATGCCAATCTGAAAGCCAGGCAAGCTATTGTTAAATTGAATTCAATTCAAATGTTGGATTTGGATAATGTACACAGTGTTTAAGACAAATTCCACACTAAGAAAATAAAATGGAAACCACAAAAGGTTTTTATAAAGATATTCATCCAATCTAATCAATATGGCTGTCAAATTAACAAAAGATAGACTAGCTAGTAAAAATAAAAAAGTGAAAAATTTAGATTTATATACTCAGATCAACAGCCAAACTGGCAATAGCTCAGCTATATTATAGCAAACTAATAGCACACAATCAGGCAGCTATAGTAAAAAATATAAAAATGATTGACTCTGATAATGTATGTGATGTTCAAAACATACTCTAAAACAATAAAATAAAGCTGCATCCAAAAGGAATTAAGATTTTTGCAAGTATCTTTGCTAAAAAGCAACAAAATTTAACTAAGAAATTGTTAGAAATCAAGCTATCATACAAAAGGTCAGTTAACTTTAATGTACGTGGCATTTAATATAAACTAATAAAACAATAAAATTTAAAGTGATCTACCTAGGCGTTACACCACAAAAATTGTTGATGGGCTTGACTGATAAAATGGATAATGTACATGGAAAAGTTGTTCAAAGCATATCCTAAGCCAACAAAACAGGGATTTATAGTGCAGTCTATCCACTCAAGCTAATAACTCTTGCCGTCAAGTTGACGAAAGCTCAGCTAGCCAGGTGTCATGTCGAATATCACTAAACTGATTAAGCAAAGTGAAGCCTTGAATCCACCTCCAGCTTCACCGGGACTGCGGCTTTCAGGCGATCGACTGACATCCTGCTTAATTGAAAGGCGATTTAAAGCCTCAATCTAGCTTAGGTTTCACTTGCAACTTCAATTAAATCATCAACGATTGCCATCACACTGACGCAGGGTAGAGATACGCCAATCCATTGATCCCCTTTCAAGCAGGGTTGTACGTCTTATGGTCACTGGGAGTAACCAGATGTGGCCGAATAGAGAAGGGAATCGACTTCCATCAATGGAACATCTGCGCAACGTTAGTGGGCCACCACGTATCAGATCCCATCTTTTTATCAGCCGCCGAAAGCGGGTTTTTGTTTTAATTACCCCGCGAAAGGAAGGAAGAACGACTACTGTAGTCACATTCTTAGCTCTGCCAGATAAGAAACTCTCCTTTAATTTAAAATAAACTGCCTTCATCAGGAACGACAGAGGCTTCTGATAGAGCAGAGGGTTTATTAAAGCAGTCTGAAGCAGAAAATTGGCTTGCTCAAACCCAGGCTGAACTGAATTGAACCAAATTGAAGGTGAGGTCTTTAATAAAAATATTAGCCGAGCTGCTTACTAACTGCTCTGCTTTGAAGAGCAGAAGCCGTGCCTGTTTAAGGGACACTCGTTTCCTCATTTCACATCTGTAAATAAATAAAACGGCGTTTAAAGATTAAATGTTAATTAACAGAATTTGGTCTATTATTTGTAATCTCCTTAACGGAGCAGAGTGCTACAGAACAAAGCGCGACTTCAGAAACCTTTCCGAGCAGGAAACGCACAAAGCGTAATTCAAAAATATGGAAATGAAATGCAAAAGAAAAAAAAAAAGCAACTACAAAAGATTAAATTAGCTTAAAACACATTCTGTGTGTAGGAGCATGTGCTTGTAACTTGGAGAGACAAGCTCATTATTCTGATGCTAAGGAGCCGTGCGCTAGCTGAAAATTGGTAGATACCAAAAGACCGCGCGGAGGTTTAGCTTCCGCTCGCTCGTTAATTATTTCCAATCAGCTCTTGTTGATAAGAGAAAACAAGACTTTGGAATTACCGCACTACGGAAATCTCCGCGACTCCAACTCGGATTAGCGTCTGAATGCTTGAGAAACTGAGATAAACAAATAATAGCGAGTGGAGAACATAAAAAAAAACCACACAAAATCAAACTTGATGTAACACGAAGGCCACAAGGTTTTATCAGCCCGGAGTTAAGCTCGACATGTTTTCAGAATCGCGGGTCTAAAATTAACTAGATTAAAGGCGCCAATGCCTTGACCTCGCTCGAGCTCAGCTGGCAGATGAGAACCTCGTCTTATCTTGTCGACTCTCCTTCCAGGGGCTCGCTCGCACTCTGACAGCTTTTCAATTGACTGAACACGGGCTTCCTCCCCTCTCCTCCTTGACCGACCCCCACCACCCCCCCACCCGTCCAATCTCACCTGTAGGGGCCGGTGTTTTATCGCAGCGATGGGCCCCACTTAAACCTGACAGGGTGAGAGGAGGATGGGAGGAAAAAAGAGATAAAGAGAGCGAGAGAAAAGAGGAGAGAAGAGCTCGGAGGGATCTGACAAAGCTGATAATTACTTCTGTAGGCAGGGTCCGCATTTGCTAGACCGGCGGGCCAGAGTTCTGCACCTCTCTACGGGGTAGCGGTCTCTGAAGTGCTGAGGAGTCACTTCTCTCGTCTCTAGTCAATCACCGGGCGGAGCTCAACAGTCACGCACACTTCCGTAACCTCCGGCCCGCTGCATGGAGACAGGTATAGAGAGGAGATGTTACTCTGGTGTGACAAGGTGAGGGGTTGTTGGGGTGCGGAAGCTGTCTGACATGTCCTCAAGACAGAAGGTCACAAAGCAGCAGTGTAGAGCTCTCTTCCTAAAAATCACACTACTTGAATCTAACTTTCAGCACACCTGGGTCCTTTAAAAATGTATGTGTATATACACAGTATGTGTAAAACTGTCAAATGAGGACCATTCTTTAATTGACTTCACTGCATGACGTGCCAAACAACTTGTCACAGGAAGTGTTACCTTGTAATGTCACTTTTGTAAGCAAACCAGCCTGGGTGGCTAGCCTAGCATCAAGCTAACTTAGGCTAAGCTAAACTAACCCAGCACTAAGCTAACTCCGGCTAAGCTAACCTAGCTTAGCATCAAGCTAACTTAGGCTAAGCTAACCTTACCTAGCTCCCATCCAACATAAGCTAAGCTGAATAACCTCCACAGTTAAGAGTTAGCATCATTTACGGGAACCCTTACTCACCGCTCGTGTTCCACAGCGCAAAGTATGCTAGAATACTTTCTCAACACCAGTTAGGGTTTTAAATTACTCACTTTCCATGTTTACCATTCTTATTAGCTAAAGTTTACCTTCACAGGGTTAGGAATACTCCTTGCTAACCGTTAAGGACGAACTTCGCAGATGCCTTGTTAATTAAACTTAAGTTTAACTACATGAAAACTGCGTAACTAACTACAGAATAACGCGTGTAACCGTAGGAATTTTCATCGGCATGTTGACTAAAGCTTTGGAGGGACACACAATGTGGTTTTGAACAACCGCTACAACCCACTATAGTGTGGCTCAAAGCAAATCCAAAGTTTAGTCACTAATGCCACTGAACACTCTTGACCTCAGATCATTCCCGTGTTTTGATCACTTTATTTCCTTTTGCTTTAATTTTAATTTTATTTTGCCTCATTGATTATTTCATTCCTTCGACCTTGATGATAATAGCAAGCCGCTATTACCTTAGGTCATCTATATGATTTAATTTCATTTCCTCTCTTGTCCAAGTGTGGTTCTATTCCCCTAGGGCCCAGAAAGGAAACAAAGACCCCCTTATTTGTTATTTTGGCTTAGTTTCAACCAATGCACTCGTTTGTGACCCTGCAACGCAAGTAATTTCAACAATTTACTAGGGCACTACTAGAGTCCTGAGGGTCGATAATAAGCAGAATTGAAATAAGAAAGCGGTCCTTTTCCTATTATTGTTCACTTCGTCGAGCCATAGTGGACCACCAGCTAATGAATATTTGGTGACAAAAGCTGCCAAATGAAGTTCAAGAGACGTTACATTAATGCAGGGGTTCTGAAATGTTTTTTGTCAGCACAACACCTAAGATGTTGTACTTGGAGTACCCTTGAAGAGATTTTAAGTTAATATTTCTATAATATAATGGAAAATATAATGTTCACATTTACCTGATGCAATTATTATTAGTAGTAGTAGTACTGTTAAAAAATATATATATATATATATGATGAGTCACCGTCTCTTTATTTTGTCTGCATTTTGATATTTTCATGACATTTCTTTAAGATAGCAGCATATATATATATATATATATATATATATATATATATATATATATATATATATATATATATATATATATATATATATATATATATATAATTATAATGAAAGGAATGCGTTGGATGCTTCAGGTTTTCATCTCACAAAACCCTGTTTGATGAACCCTAGATTACTGTAACTAATGAAAAATAATAAATTTCAATAATAAAAATCATATTTTTTTATGATACAGACATTATAAACTGGCTATTTTTGTTGCATTATTAATTTGAATATTAACATGGACATTATTATTAATATTAATGAAGTGTGCATAATGCTAACAGTCATATACATTTTTTATATAAATATTATTATAAAAGATGCTAAATATTTATATTGACATTAAAATTGAATATATATATATATATATATATATATGCTGCTAGCTTAAAGAAATGACATGAAAATATCAAAATGCAGACAAAATAAAGAGACGGTGACTCATCATGGTCAAATAAAGTTATTTATATTACTTAAATGAAGCGAAGATAGCAAGGTGAGAAAAGGTAGCCAAAAGATAAGTATCATCAGAATTCAAACCAGAAACCTCTGGCATGTGTGAAAAAAGTATTTTTTTTACGAGCGAAAAAAAAAGCCACTGCTGATTTTTTATTTTATTTGTGTTGCACAAGACTTCTGATTATGTGCTTTACTGTGGCTGTGCTAAAGCACGACTCATGACCCACAGTCTGGTCGTCCTACACTCCCACCCACCCTTCCAGCCAAGAGCTCCTCTAATGAGAGCCTTTCCTCTGAGAGACCGCAAACATCGCCCATAGCAAAAAACAACAACAAATGCCTGGCTAAGGCTATATAATTGGCTGCCACAGAGCAAGAAAGTTTACTAGGAAGGTAGACCAAGCATGACCAGATGCATTTCTTTTCTTACTATTCTTGTTTGCTTCATTTTCTTAAAGAGATATTACTTTACTGATTCTGACTTTACTTTTTTTGATTTGAGATTTTGATTTGAGATTTGAGACTTTACTTTTGAGATTTTGACTTTACTCAGACTATTTACTCAACTCACCATGTTGTTCCAAAACTATATGCTATTTTTTCTATAGAACGCAAAAATAAGTTGAGAGAACTTCCTGAATGAATCTATGTTTTTTGAATGAAACAGTTTAATGAGTCATGCAATGATACACACACACACTTATTGAGATAAAACTTAGATGTTTTTGCATCTGAAGTTATATATATATATATATATATATAATACAGCATATGAAACAGTGTTGTGTTTACACGCTACTCGCAAAATCCTGTCATTGCCACTGTAACGATTTTCTTTAGCATTAGAATGGGCAGAATTATTGTTATACTCCTCCATCTTTTTTAGGATGGAAAAAAACTTGCAGCTTGACAATTGAAGGCCAGCTCAAACGCACAACATCGAAATCGTATGATTCGATTTGGGTCTTCTGACTGGTTCTGTGAACCTTTGCAAATTGGAACCTCTTTTTCCTATTCGTAGTGGAGATGAGTGGTACCCGGTGGGGTCTTCTGCTGTTGTAGCCCATCTGCCTTCAAGGTTGTGCGTGTTGTGGCTTCACAAATGCTTTTCTGCATACCTCGGTTGAAACGAGTGGTTATTTCAGTCAAAGTTGCTTTTTCTATCTTCTATTTTGATCTTGGTGTGCAAAATGACCAGGATGTTTCTGTGTGAGATTCATTCGCTTACTTACAATAACCAACAACTACACGCAGTAAGGCTCAGCATTAGCAGACACATTCAAACACAATCCACCCCTCTGCACTGCTAGTCTATATCCCTGATTGACAGGTCCAGCGGTTTCTTAACTGCCCTGTAGGTTCGGTGGTTCGCCTTGGCTGGATCGCAGTTCCTCAGCAGGCGTTTTCAATTTAAGATATCAGATCCACCACACTCCTCGCTTGGGAACGGGGCAGGATGGCCGCGGGGCCGTGGCCGTCTCAAACTCCATGTGTTGGAAAGGCAAGCGACAGAGGGACCCTGAACCGCTCGAGGCTAGAGAGGCGCATGAGGATTAAACGGCGGCCTTGTCATGCTCCAGAAGTCGGGGGTCTGGAGGCTGCTGTAACCTCGGGGATTAAAACCAGGATTAAAACATCAGCTCCACGCCGCTAGAACAGCAAAAATGCTTGCTAAAGCTCAATGAAATATAACTGCCAACAAGTGGATTGAACAGACTGAACAAACTGTACAAAGCTGGCGCAGAAATCTAGGAAAGAACAGATTTGCAATTTCTAATCTTTCAAATTCAAACTCAGCGTGGATATTAAAATTTATCTAATTTTTACTTTGTTAACGCACATTCTTGGTCTTTTTGTGTGCAATTCATCAATGCATGTTTAAAATTAAAGGGGACCTATTATGCCCTTTGTCAAATTCTTTTTCCAGGGTGTTCTAGAATAGGTTTTCATCCTTGAAATGTTAAAAAATCATATTTTACATTGTTTCAACACCTCTCTTCTCAAGTCTGTCTGTAACGCTCTATTTAGTTCTGGTATATATATGAAGCTCCTCCTTCCGATAAGCATAATGTGCTCTGATTGGTCTGCTGGACCAATGTGTTGTGATGGGTCAACCGCTTTGTGCGCGTTTCAGAAATCCAATCCAATCCAATCCAAGTTTATTTCTATAGCACATTTTATAAACAGGAAGTTTCCAAAGTGCTGCACAGATGATTCATACATCCAGATCAATTAGCATATAATAAAAACAAATAACAAAATAAAAACATCTCAGTCTAAGAATACAGTAAAATAATAACAGACATCAAAAAGACCACACAACTCACGCAGGATTAAAAGCCAAGGAATAAAAATGTGTCTTTAGACGAGACTTAAAACTCTCAACCGTCGAGGCATTTCGAACATGGAGGGGCAAAGAGTTCCAAAGTTTTGGTCCCACCACAGAGAAAGCCCTGTCCCCTCGAGTTTTGAGTCTTGTCTTAGGAACAGCGAGCTGGAACTGGCTCTCCGACCTCAGTGACCTAGCTGGTGCATAAATTTGAATGAGGTCCGCAATATATGTTGGGGCCAGTCCATTTACAGCTTTAAAAACAAACAATAAGATCTTAAAATCAATCCTAAAACGAACAGGAAGCCAGTGCAATGAGGCGAGAATTGGCGTTATGTGTGTGCGTTTTTTGGTTCCTGTTAAAAGTCGTGCTGCAGAATTTTGGACTAACTGTAATCGTGAAAGTGCGTTTTGATTTATACCAGTATAGAGTGCATTACAGTAGTCTAATCGAGATGAAATAAAAGCATGTATAGCTTGTTCAAAACTGTTAAAAGACAAGAACGGTTTAACTTTAGCTAAAAGACGAAGATGAAAAAAAACAGGATTTCACAACTGCATTTATTTGTTTATCAAATTTAAAATCACTGTCAATTTTAACCCCCAGATTAGTAATAACAGGATGCACAAAGTCAGAAATGTCACGTCCCTTACCATAACTGTGTGTTTAAACAGTACTAACTACAACCAGGCCTCACCCACTTTTTTGTGTATGCCTTAGGAGGAAATTATCATTTAAATGAGGAATATTGTGAGGTTTACATCCCTGTAAGAAAAACTACAATCAAGGCATCAAACAGTGCGCACTGCTATAGAGAATAACTCCCTTTGGGGTGACTTTGTGCGTTGTAACTCTGCAGACATTTTTCATGCTCAAACATCAACATCATACACACTAAAGTAGTGTTGTCACAATACTGGGATTTCCAACTTCAATACCTTGAAAAATATCTATATTAGATACCACGGGGAAAAAAACGCCATATATACCGCCATACAGATAATTTGTTAATTTGAATTTATACATTAATTTGGCTTTATGTGAGTGCCACTTATATAGATCAGCAGTGAGTGCACACACAAAACCTGCAAGAATGAGTAAAATCAAGCGCAATACAAACATTATTTAACCCGGAGTGAATGAGTAAGTCAGTGAGAGGAGGCCGGTGTGTCAGAGAGAAGAGAGTGAGAACATGCAGCTAAAAAAAAGGAGAATTGGAAACGTTTTATATATTTCACAATCGATACACATCTAAATTTTTGACAAAGCTACACTAAAAAAAGATGAAAATGTAAAAAAAAGCATAATAGGACCCCTTTAAAATTGTGAACCTCTGAATTTCTCAAAAAAAAAAAACTGCACTCATAAAAAAAAAACTGCAACTACAATCCATTGGACATAAACAAACTTCTTTGTGTTAACCTTTCAATTCCAGACATCTGGCTGTATTCCGTCACGAAACGTCCACTTTTTTCATCCCGATTCACGATCTCATTACAAAAGTAAAAAGGGTTCCGAACACCATTTCATGTCGACTTTAAAGACATGGCCTCGGTCTGCTTTCAGCTCGGCTGTTTTAGTAAAAGAACAAGGTCATACACTACCAACAAAGACACAAAAACTAAAGTAGTCATGTACAGATGTTCTTCTGTGCTCTGATTGGCAGATGAGAAGTCCCTAGAGGGAAGCTCATTACCCAGGTGCCAACATCGTTTGTATAACCTCAAAGCACTCGCCTCTCTGCCATCTTTGCACCTAAGACTGGCACTCACCGACAGCTGGTACAAAACCTGTGAGACTCGAGAGGGACAGGAGAGGAAACAAGCTAACACAAACACTTACACACGTAAATCACGTACACTCGATCTGACGAACTGAGCTCAATGGCGTGTTGCCATGCTACACGATACCTCGCGCACTGGGACGGCCTTGCGAGATTATCGTTTCAAATCCCTCTTTAAATCTAGCACAAAGCATGCTGGGAGAGAATTAGCCACAAGCCATCTGCAGGTTTAACGGTCAAAAGTGTTATTTTTGTATTATCAAACAAAGTCAAGTTTAAGAGTCGTCTGGTGAATTCAGGATTTTAATGTTTTGAGTGATTGCCCTCCTTTCCCTAAAATTAGCTAAGGCACAAAAGCTCCCACAGTGCTTTGTTCTGTGGGGGGTTCGGCTGAACAGCTATACATGTCAGAAGGGATCCAGTAGAAAAATGGCTTTCAAAAATATCCATAGAGCAAATTATTTTGATGTAAAATCCATTTCAAAATAGACAAACCACACGCTCTGAAGAGGGTAAAAAATCGTATCTAAAAAGTGGATTCTCTGTAAAGACATCCACCAATCATTCACTGCTGTTATCATGGAATCTGAAATCGAACTGGGAAAATAAAGCTGGATTCTAGTTATAACTGCTAGCTAGCCAGTCCTAGTTAACAATGCTTTTTTAGCAAATTTGTTGTCGAAAAAATGACAAAACAATAAAAGGACTATTAAACTGTAACAGTTTCAGCTAGGCTATATAAAAAATAAAAAAAAAATAAAAATCAGCCAATATTTTTCGGAAATTTACACATGTAATCTGTTGATGAATAACATATTGAAAGCTAAATTATTTCTCTCTTTTTTTTAAACGCAAAGAATATTAATAAAGAGCATCTACCCTTGCTTGAGCAGAGGTAGTTTACATTTGCTTTGTATTTAGAAGCACTTAAACAGGGCAAACATGTGATTATATTAGTCAATTGTGCAAAATTTTTAGGTTTTTGGAGCACAGATGGTACGGTATTAAAGCTACCTGAAAAGCTATTATTAATAATATTTTAAATAAAATATAAATGAAATATTATACACTACCGTTCTTCGCTTACCGTTGGTAAGATTTCTTTCTTCTCTTTTAAATTATCTTGTGCTCACAAATCTGCATTTATTTGATGAAAAATACAATATAGTAATCAAACATTAGTTTAGATTTAAAATACCAGTAATATGCCCTTTATTCCTATGATGGCAAAGCTGGCATTTCAGCATCATTACTCCTATCTTCAGTGTCACATGATCCTTTCAGAAATCATTCTAATATGCTGACTTTCTGCTCAAGAAATATTTCAGTAACATTTTCTATAAAGGCCATGCTTACAATGGATTATAACTCCATTTATAGCTCCAAGCACATGAATGGCTTGACCCAGGGTTTCCCAGCTGAACATTGCCCAAACCATCACATTCCCTCCACTGGCTAGTTGTCATCCCACAGTGCATCCTGGTGCAATCACTTTCCAAGGTAAACATATAGACAGCCAGATTTTGATGTAAGAGAAATTAGGACTAGGACCAGGCGACCTTCTTCCACTTCTCCAATGGCCAAAGCCTTGTTAGGAGATGATCAACAATCAACAATTTTAGCCTTTATTTAACCAGGAGATAACCTCACTGACTTTAAATATCTTTTACAGGAGTGTCCTCCTGGCCAAGATAGGCTAAGGATGCAGAGTGAAACCTTTTTTCAGTTAACCATTACATTTTTTGTCCGCCCCCAAAAACCAACAAATGTGGTAATGATCTGATTTATCTTGGAGCTGGTAAGATTCGTTCAATGAATCTTCTGAAATGCCTATGAGAAAACGAATAAGGAAAATACATTAAGAGATAGAGTGAATGGCTGGAAAGAGATAGAGACTGTGGCGAGTGGGAAGGAAAGAGAGAGTGACTAGAAAAATTGTCAGCCTCAGTGAATGGCGAGCAGCTCTGGGCAGCGGAGGGGTCATGGTGAGCTATAAACAATCTGCATTAATTACAGCAGCTGGAGATTCACTCAAACCCAGAGAGAACAAAATGCTTGCGTCTCCTGCATAGGAGGAAAGAAATTGGCTTTAATAAAATCATATGTGCAATTCAACTTCGCCAATTCCACACCAGGCTTCAGAGAGGTGAGAGAAAGACAGATAGCGACCACAACATGAAGTTGATAGCAAAGAATAATAATCGATGTTTGGGGGGAGGGGGGCTCTTCGGATGTTGCGTTTACGTTAATGAGAATCTGGCATATTCGGTTCCTTCCACATGCACTTGCTTTCATTCTACTTGCCGAGAAGGGACAGAAATGACCTATCTCCATAGAAACCAGGCCATATTCCTTTGAAAGCACTGGAACAAGGCTACGACGGTGTCTTGCTTTTGACCCTATCATCAATTATAGAGTATTTCAGGAAGTAAACTAGAGGACCGCAGAAAGGCTTACCTTGCCGGCAACATGATCATTAATTTAATGAAACATCTTCAAGGCACTAAAAAAAAAAAAGTCTCATCTCTATTCAGGAAAGTCAAGGTTATTATGAGGCTGTTATCAAGTGGAACAAAATAACCTGTTTTTCTCAGGCGTGTTTGTTTAGTTAATGTCTGCATTACATTTTTAAACTTGCAACCTTTAAACTAGGTTCTCTTTTCCGGCCACTTAACTAAAAAAAATCTCTTTGAAGTCTTCTAATTTGGGTGAGCAATTTTTCTAGCTAATCTAATAAAAAAATAAAAAATAGTTGCAAGAAACTTTTAATCGCTCCTTAACCCTAAATCCTGCCCTGAACATAAGCAGATGTCGCTAACGCTCATTTTAATCTTAAAATATCTGCATTATAATTAAGTGACAATTTTGTAGTCTCTTCTTACTTTATATTGGCTTCACTCCTTGTTGCAGCAGTGTGAAACTGTTCAGCGGACAACTTGAAGCGTTCCTTATTCTGCAACACAAACAATGAAGACACTGATTATGAGATGAACCTTCATCCGAATATCTCAATCAACTGACTGCTAGAATGCAAGTGGGGGATTATACAATGAACAAAGCTGACAGAATAGTATAAAACAGAACAGTTTTTTTTAATGATTGGTGATATTTGGTGTCCAAAAACTACAATTTCATTCAAAAATATAATCATTTCATATTGATTCCAAACTTCTGTAGTGCAAATTTTCTTAAAAGGCCATCGGAAGAGAGAAAACGGCTTGCCATACTCTATCTGTCGTTTCGACTAGTCACAATTACGTTAAAGATATCTTAAATGATAATACAAACTATCCAAAATGTAATTTACGACTAGTCAGAAAGACATTGTTGATATCTACAATGTTAATTCCGGATAGGCAAACTTAGCTTTTAAATGTTAATAGGGCTTTCCATACAGGGACGTAGGCTCAGAGAGAGGCTCACCATATTCAAACCAAAATATCTGACTTCCTCTTGGTCCGAGCTAATGACTATGAATTAGAAAGTTGTCCGGCTTGAGGAGTACAATGTATATACCGATTTTTGTAACTGTAGATAAAACTAACAACCCCACTTTTGTCAAAAGGTGGCGCTATTTAGTCCCTGCACCACGCCCGTTTCTGAAACTTTGCACATGTCTACTGGCCAATAAATGTGATGTGTCTGTTGAGTTTCATGCAATTTCAAGCATGCTAAGAGTCTCAAAAGCATCCTAAAAGAATTTTAGTGAGTCACAACAAAGAACACACTTTTGTATGTTACTGATTTTCCCTTCTGCAAGGCAAAAAACAAAAATGGAAAAGAGCCAAATGATGAGTGTAGTTCCACTCGTCCCAAAATCTAAAGTATATAGACTTTTGAACCTCTAAATCCTGAATTATTTAAATTGATAGTTTCCAGCTTTCTAATTAGGGGCCAAGCACCGAAGGTGCGGAGGCACCTATTGTATCTGTTCCGTTTCCTATTATTAGGGGCCAAGCACCGAAGGTGCGGAGGCACCTATTGTATCTGTGCCGGTTCTTATTATTATTATTATTATTATTCTTCTTCCGACTGGGCGTCTATGGCAGCCCATAGACCGGTTTGCGGGAAAGTTGTTTTGGTTTGACATTCTGATAGAGGACAGTCCCAACTTTAAATACACCAATTTTGGTGTCTCTAACTCATTCCCTCTAGCGCCACCAACTGTCCAAAATTTCACTTTTATTATGCTAATAACTTTTGAACCGTAAGGCCTATCAACAAAATTCCTTTTTCCTCTTGTTCCTGAGCTCATGCCGATTCGATCGCACCCTATGTCGTCATTTTCCGTCATAAAAAAACGGCCGCCATTTTGAATTTTCCAAAAAACCTACTTTTGCGAACTCGTCCTAGACGGTTTGTCCGATTTTCACCAAAATCGCACCGGATCATCTCCAGGCAGTGCTGACAAAAAGTTATGGAATTCAAGATGATTCGAATAACAGTTTTCGATAAACGCCTAAACAAAATTTACGTAGCGCTTGCGAAAACAGACGTGAGGTTGTATCTCCGCAACGCTTACTCGTTTTCACACCAAACTTGGTACGTGTTATCCCAAGCATGACCTGAGGCTACGTGCTGCGTTTCGGCGCAGCGCCACCTAGTGGTCCGGAGATATGAAAAATGGCTATTTTTGCTCGTAACTTCTGAACGGTTTCTCCAAAAATCAAAAACTTGGTCTCGTTAGATTCAGGGCGTCATGCCGAGTCGACCGATATCCAATTTTCCCAGATCGGCCATTTTGGCTGTCGGCCATTTTGAATTATGTGCTAAAATGCTGTATTTTTTGAACGCATGAACGAATTGTTACGAAACTCGTTATGGGTCATCAGTACGATGCCCTGAAGGAGCCTGAGAAGTTTCGAAACAGCGCCACCTAGTGGTGAATTGTTTTATTCAAACGCTTATAACTTTGGGTGTGGTACACTTATTTTCACGGGAGTCATATTTTTGAGGTCCTGAATCGTTGCCGAGTCCAACGATACCAAATATGTCGGGTTTCGTCTCACGGATGGCGTAGCGTAGCGATTTAGCGCGAAAAAAACACTTGGCGATATCTTCAAAACCGCTGTTCCGATCGAGACGAAACCACCGCCAGAAACACGGAATCATAGCTTGTTAACTATACGCAAATGCCCAAATGCGTAAATATTGATAGTAAGGGGTAGTAAAATTCAAACAAAGTCATGTGTCAGTCATTTTTTACGTGTTTTTTCATATAAATGTTTATAACTCGGAAGTAAATTGAGATATTTGCACCAAAATTGACACACATATGTATGGGGTCACTCTGAGGACACATAAAAAAAATTGTGGGACTGAGCCTCTTGGTGGCGCTATAATAGAACAAAACGTGAAATTCCCATTGACTTCAATACAGTTTTGTGAAATACAATGCTATACTAAACAAATGCTTTGGTCTAACATTACGAAACTCAGTGTGTGCCATAAGCAGCATGCCCTGAAGGTACTCAAAAGATTTTGAGACAACGCCACCTGTTGGTCAAAAGTTATAATTAATTTCTGAGAACGCTAATAACTTTTGAACAAATTTGCCTATTGCAATGAAACTGATCTTAATAGATTCCTTGGGTTATGCCGAAAACATAGATGTCAGGTTTTGCATAATCAGCTAAACTTCCTGTCCGCCATCTTTATTTCTTTGAAAAACCTTCTTTTTCGAACTCCTCCTAGACCGTTTGTCCGATTTTCACGAAAATTGAATCGTATCATCTCCAGACAGTGCCAAATAAAAGTTATGGATTGCGTGACGATAGACAAAACCGTTTTCGTATACCACAGCATCAAATTTGAGGCATGCTGCCAAAATGACTATTTAGGCTTTATCTCTGCAATGCCTTCACATTTTGACACCAAACTTTGCATGTGTCATTGTCACCTCACTCTGACCACATCACATCTATTTTGTAACTGCGCCACCTATTGTTCGAAAGTGATAACCCATTAAATCATATTATAAGTTAATGTTTATGTGATTTTCTTAGCCATTTGCCCAAAGTTCTCTCAAAATGCCCTTAATTGCTCCTTGCTGCAGTTGGTCTGCCACTCCTTACCATTTTGGCATATCTTGCCGCTTCTTGCGCTTGGCCCCGGTAATGGCTGCTTGCAGCTATATTTATTATTATTCTTCTTCCGTTTCTGACTTGGCGTCTATGGCAGCCCATAGACCGGTTTGCGGGAAAGTTGTTTTGGTTTGACATTCTGATAGAGGACAGTCCCAACTTTAAATACACCAATTTTGGTGTCTCTAATGCATTCCCTCTAGCGCCACCAACTGTCCAAAGTTTCACTTTTATTATGCTAATAACTTTTGAACCGTAAGGCCTATCAACAAAATTCTTTTTTCCTCTTGTTCCTGAGCTCATGCCGATTCGATCGCACCCAATGACGTCATTTTCCGTCATAAAAAATTGGCCGCCATTTTGAATTTTCCAAAAAACCTACTTTTGCGAACTCGTCCTAGACGCTTTGTCCGATTTTCACCAAAATCGCACCGGATCATCTCCAGGCAGTGCTGACAAAAAGTTATGGAATTCATGATGATTCGAATAACAGTTTTCGATAAGCGCGCAAACTAATTTTACGTAGCGCTTGCGAAAACAGACGTGAGGCTGTATCTCCGCAACGCTTACTCGTTTTCAGACCAAACTTTGTACGTGTCATCACAAGCATGACCTGAGGCTACGTGCTGCGTTTCGGCGCAGCGCCACCTAGTGGTCCGGAGATATGAAAAATGGCTATTTTTGCTCGTAACTTCTGAACGGTTTGTCCAAAAATCATAAACTTCATCTCGTTAGATTCAGGGCATCATGCCAAGTCGACTGATATCCAATTTTCCCAGATCGGCCATTTTGGCTGTCGGCCATTTTGAATTATGTGCTAAAATGCTGTATTTTTTGAACGCATGAACGAATTGTTACGAAACTCGGTATGGGTCATCAGTACGATGCCCTGAAGAAGCCTGAGAAGTTTCGAAACAGCGCCACCTAGTGGTGAATTGTTTTTTTCAAGCGCTTATAACTTTTGGTGTGGTACACTTATTTTCACGGGAGTCATCTTTTTGAGTTCCTGAATCGTTGCCGAGTCCAACGATACTAAACATGCTGGGTTTCGTGTTACGGTTGGTGTAGCGTAGCGATTTAGCGCAAAAAAAACACTTGGCGATATCTTCAAAACCGCTGTTCCGATCGAGACGAAACCACCGCCAGAAACACGGAATCATAGCTTGTTAACTATATGCAAATGCCCAAATGCGAAAATATTGATAGTAAGGGGTAGTAAAATTCAAACAAAGTCATGTGTCAGTCATTTTTTACGTGTTTTTTCATATAAATGTTTATAACTCGGAAGTGAATTGAGATATTTGCACCAAAATTGACACACATATGTATGGGGTCACTCTGAGGACACATAAAAAAAATTGTGGGACTGAGCCTCTTGGTGGCGCTATAATAGAACAAAACGTGAAATTCCCATTGACTTCAATAGAGTTTTGTGAAATAAAATGCTATACTAAACTCAGTGTGTGCCATAAGCAGCATGCCCTGAAGGTACTCAAAAGATTTTGAGACAGCGCCACCTGTTGGTCAAAAGTTATAATTAATTTCTGAGAACGCTAATAACTTTTGAATAAATTTGCCTATTGCAATGAAACTGATCTTAATAGATTCCTTGGGTTATGCCGAAAACATAGATATCAGGTTTTCCATAATCAGACAAACGTCCTGTTCGCCATATTTATTTCTTTGAAAAACCTTCTTTTTCGAACTCCTCCTAGACCGTTTGTCCGATTTTCACGAAAATTGAATCGTATCATCTCCAGACCGTGCCGGCTAAAAGTTATGAATTGCACGATGATAGACAAAACCGTTTTCGTATACCACAGCATCAAAGTTTAGGCATGCTGCCAAAATTACTATTTAGGCTTTATCTCTGCAATGCCTTCACATTTTGACACCAAACTTTGCATGTGTCATTGTCACCTCACTCTGACCACATCACATCTATTTCGTAACTGCGCCACCTATTGTTCGAAAGTGATAACCCATTAAATCATCTTATAAGTTAATGTTTATGTGATTTTCTTAGCCATTTGCCCAAAGTTCTCTCAAAATGCACTTAATTGCTCCTTGCTGCAGTTGGTCTGCCACTCCTTGCCATTTTGGCATATGTTGCCGCTTCTTGCGCTTGGCCCCGGTAATGGCTGCTTGCAGCTATATTTCTACCTCTACCTCTTCCAGTAGAAGAATGTTTGGCTGTTTAAGCACTTACACTTAACATGTTAAGGGCTTTAATGAGGTGTTAGGCACCAGTTCCACACAGGAAATGTGGGGACACCTTTATCAGATTGTGATGCTATAAAAATACAAAGCCATTAACAGAACCTGCAAGAAACCAAACAAATGTTATTTATTGTGCTCATCATTTTATTTTTCCCCTGATGTTCACTTATGTAACAAGGTTTTGTGCACCAAAACAAAAAAATTATTTAGTTACCTATGACCATTTTCCACGCTCTCGCTCTCTCTGATCCTTGATGAAACAATGAAACACTTCTTTTTAATGCTGTGCCACTGAAGTCAGCATGAATTCAAAATGGACTATTCTTGTTTTTTTCATGGAATATTGCAGCATTTATTATAAGAGATTTATCCGAGCACATCATATATCACATATCCTCCCTCTCTCTTGCTATGACATTTCTTTTCTTCTCTGATGACATGTTTTCCAGCAAGAGGGCAGGACAACCGGTCACTTACATGAGATCGACCAATAGCAAATCATAGCCATCCAATGATCCAATCAAGTCCCGCCCTTATTTTTTCTCCTCTGAGAAGCCGCTTCACTCGGAATTGAGTCACAATAGGGAAGAAAAGTCTTCCCCAACTTCAGTTTCATGCCGAATTCAATATTATGTAAACGGTATCTACACACACATTATGAAACATACGGTGGTGTGAATAAGTGTTTGCCCCAATGCTAAAGTTGCCTAAAAAGAGGAATAAAAAAATCATCTTTTGGATATTGATCTTAATGCCTTAATTAGAAAAATGAGGAAAACTCCAACCTTTAAGGACACCAATTTTCTTTGTGAATGAATAATGTATCATAAATAAATAAATGTTTTTCCTTAAAATACAGGGTGCATAAGTCATTGCCCCCCTATGTTAAATTCCCATAGAGTCAGGCAGATTTTTATTTTTTAAAAGCCAGTTATTTCATGGATCCAGGATAATATGCATCCTGATAAAGTTCCCTTGGCCTTTGGAATTAAAATATCCCCACATCATCACACACCTTCCACCACACCTAGAGATTGGCATGGGGTACTTTCCATAAGATCATCTTTCAATGCAAATCAAACCAGCTATTCGGCTAACTGAAGTAAAACCATGTCAATCTCTAGGTGTGGTGGAAGGTGTGTGATGATGTGGGGATATTTTAATTCCAAAGGCCAAGGGAACTTTATCAGGTGTCCTTTGGTGTCCTTAAAGGTTGGAGTTTTCCTCATTTTTCTAATTAAGGCATTAAGATCAATATCCAAAAGATGATTTTTTATTCCTCTTTTTAGGCAACTTTAGCATGGGGGCAAACACTTATTCACACCACTGTATAGAAATTAAATTTACAGGCTTTCTCTAACAGTAAATCACCTGAAGCAAAAATATTGCTTCCTGCACTATAGAGATTTTTCCAAATCAAATACTGGCAATATTTTTTTTTTTTAAATGAAGAAAAAAAAAAAAAAACAAGACTTCCCGTTTCAAAAGAAAATACAAAAGCCTCCAACTCACTATGGGCTGGGCCACATTTCTGAACACCGTATAGGCATTTCTGACGTGTAAATGTGGGCGGTCATGCGGTAATGTATTCATAAAAATGCTCTCCATCACCAGCAACATTATTGACTCAATCTCATTCTACGGGCTTGAAGCTGTAGAAAGTGTTAAACAGCATGTGGGTGGATCCTTTATCATATGCAAAATAAAGAGTGAAAACTGTTGAGTGTGATGCAGTCTAGCAGGATTACCGACACACTGACCCAAATACATTTCCTGAATCCCTTTATCCTTTCAGGGAGCAATCCCTGACAGATCTTCAATTCAGGGTCATTTTCATGCCAGCAGGAAACACTTAATACTGTAAAACAAAACTAATCCTCAATAACAAGAGCTTTCCTGCCTGGGCCAGTGAGCTTAGGACCCTAATTCTGTAAATGAAAAACACTTGCATATTGTTGAGATTTACATGGGGCCTTTGGATACTTTCAAAGCCTTTGACATTTTACATGTCTTCATTGCAAGATAAAGATATCTGACCATCATCACAGCTGCAAAACAGCCGTGGATTTATGTTAGAAATGAACAAGTGACTAAAATGAGAACACGGAGAGGAAAGATCAGGGTTACCGAAATGAAAACTCCCTCTCGCATCCTCGCATGCATTAGCAGAGTGCGTCCCTTCCTGTAGCATCTCAGCAGGAAGGGATTTGTGTGTTATAATCACGCAGCTGGCACCTGCTTTGTCATTCTCCTCTTTGCCTGGCACTACCCATCAGTGACACCCTTGCCTTTCAGTCACAGCCGCAGAATTTCTAATCCAATCAGCATTTTAATCTGTATCGGGCAGCTATGCGTCACTGCAGGGTGCATTTGCTGCAAGACTTCCTCCTAAGGACGAGCACTTCCTGTGACAGACAGGGATCAGCACTGGGAAATATACAGACACGAAACATTATGACAGTAAACCATGTTAGTGTACTATTAAAAAGAACCGTGGCATAGTTGTTAGTGCACTTTTTCAAGACTCTCTGGCTATGTATATACTGCAAAGATTGTGGAGGGTTTAGGTTTGAATCCTAAAAAGAGTAAAAGTAAAAAAATTAGATAAAACATATTGGTCGAAAGGTTACATTTTGTGTCACTTACACAGAATAAAGTACTAGGACCAGGCATTGCATCTGGGGCCTATAATTGCACCGGTCTTAAGGTACAACCTATCCTAGTAGGGCATAAATGGGTAAGATACAATTTAGGCAACATATTATTAAATATAGTGCTGCACCACTTAACTTCTTTAAAACGTAATCCAGTGCATTGAATAACTATTTACATAATCATCAGGGGCAATGCATGGAATAAAACGGCAGACCAATTGGATTACATCAATTAACTCATCTTTTACCTGACAGACTTCAATTCTTTAGATATACAGTTACAAAAAATATTATGTATTAGAGAAGCACCAATGTATCGGCCAACAATCGGTATCGGCCGATAAATGCTGTTATTGGCTATCCAAAACAAAAACAAAATACAAAACCAAATACTCTGATTATGTAATCCATATGGCGAGTCAGCATCGTCAACTTCATCTTTGCATCCTATACCGACTCGGAAAACAGTAGTTTTTAAATAAATAATTAAAATGTATAAATATAATGTATAAATACAAATTAAAAACTCATTGCTATTTTTTCCTGACTTTTGCCGGTGCTTTGCGGCAATCTTTACGTGTGCGCTTGCGTGAGGAATAGGCTTAAGCCAATGTATTATAAGGCTTTAGTAATTAAATTAATATAAACGTGAGATTAGTCGACTAATTGGCTTTAACGAACGAATACTAGTCGAATAGAATAATCTTTAGTCAGGGGCAGCCCTATTTTTTTATTCAGTTACAATTTAATATACAAACAAGACAACCGTTTTCAACATTGAAAATAATAAATGTTTCTTGAGGTTTCTCTGAAGGATTATTTGGCTCTGAAGACTGGACTAATGACTGCTAAAAATTAAAATATACTAAAAAAGAAAATTTACATACATTTGGACACTTTCAAAGACATTTTCTATGCCCTCCTTTCAAGATAATGATATCTGACCATCACTATAGATTTATGCTAGAAATGAACTGAAATTGAATGTTTTAATGTATTATTGATCAAATAAATGCAACCTTGATGAGCATACAAGGCTTCTTTCAAAAAGGATTGTAGGTAACACATTATTATTCAAACAAATAAAAACAACAATGCAGGATCTGTTTGACTTTAACCACCCCCAAATATATGTAGGAGATGGTCTTCACTTAGAACAGCAAAAACGGATATTATGTCAGAAAGGCCTCGTTTTCATCTTAAAAGCCTCGTCCAGATTTACTCGTGGACGATTACATAACTGATTACAAAACGTAATAAGGCTGAATAAGCAGATACAACATAACCCAACGCTTTGTCAACCCATCAGTGTTTATTTTTTGCATTACCATACTAAGATGCAACACAGCAAAAACGTATGCAAAAAGTCCTCTTCTTGATTGTAATGCTGCTCCACCTCCCTGCTTCTCGCCATTACAAAGTCAACGAGCTATTACACCCCTGCAGCCCCTGACATCAGCATACACACAACACAGCATGAAAAACGGAATTATGTATAATTCTGCTTAAGAATATTAAAACAGAAATTTTAAATACTTTGAAGAAAATTAATTTAGGATTTGGCAGTGCTGGTGCCCCAGTCCAAAGAGAGCCAGATATCTGCCACTCTCGTCTCCGTCCAGGTGAAGCCTGCCGCAGTCGGTTAGCGAATTTCCTGAACGAGGGCTCGCGTTGACAGCACGTCACCCCAGCTGCCAGTTTTTCAGGAGGATTATTATCTCGTACCCACACTCAAGTGCTTTGCAACTAGTGACAAGGGAGAAAGAGCGGGTGGGGTGGGTTGAGGGAATGGGGGGGAGGCTAAAACGGCAGGGCAATAAAAAAGAAAAATCTTGTCTCGAGAGTGCGAAGCAGCTAAGAGCAGGACGCAGACATGAGTAGAGAAGCTTTAGCGGGATTAGGGAACGCCAGCGCTAATTCAAAATGGTGTCTGAATGCTGCTGTTTACAGCTTTCGCTTTCAGCTGTGCTAACTCACCGTCTTTGGCAGAATTTATGGATGTTAGGCGATTATGCGTGCCACCTTCAAAAAGAAGTGGGGGGGGGGGGGATTGCCACGTTTGCTGGGATAAAAGGCATTCGCCACTTGCGGCGTGGAGAACGTTCATGCGGTGGCTCGCCTGCGCTGCAGAGATAGACTTCTTCAGCCGCACCTGCCATCGACGGGAAACGGGTGAAGCGGGATGGATACACCACACCTCTCAGAGGTCTGTGATGAAGATCCCCACCCCAAAAAAAACCTCCTGCTGGGGTAACAGCAGTCTGAGCAGACATGCCAACTGCCTGCATTATCCCTCTCCCGTGGTCTGACTGTGTCACACGGCAAGTAAAGCCTTACTGCAAACACTCTGTGCGCCTTTTATTGCCAGCTTCTGATCCCTTTGGCAAACGGCGCTTCCTTGTAATGAGGTAAATATAAATACTGGGGCATCTGACACACTGGGTTGATCCTATTTGCTATTAGACAGAAGATAGCTTGTCTGTAACCTCAATGTGTGCGAGATAGCGAGTGTGTATGTTTGTGTGCACGTGTGTGTATAGATGGGCGGGGAGCTCCCAATGTAGAATGTTTATTTATGATGATCGCACAGTAATTAGCACTGGGTCGCCATTAATCCTCCCAGCCTGTGTCTGCCCTTAGCCAGAGACGGAGATTGGCACAACGCGGACCACCTCCTCATGCCTTGACGGAATAATTGTGGCATAAATTTAGTTAACCGCTTCCCTACCACCCATCTAAGAGACTAGGGTTGGGTACCGACCCTGATGATTGGGAGAGGTCTGTGCACCCGATCAGAGGGTGTCGGGCGAGCTGACGCAGAGTAAAGCCTTTATACTCGATGCGTCCGCACGAACGCGGCAAAAATGACAAGTTGGGTGCACGAGACCGTCAAGACGTTTCGAATGGCTGTTTAAAGCTTTTTTTGTGACAGCGCGAGGCATCGTTTTACTTTCAAATTGGTGATCGCGCGTAATCCGTGTATGGGAAGGAGCGGTGCCGAGCGTGCATTATACAATCCTCCGCCATCGTCATGCAAACAGTGAATGGTGATTGGTGCTGCACTGATTGCAACAGCAATTACGAGCAGAGCAGACTTTCACATTAGTTTATAATTGTTTATTATAAAAACATCAAAACGACAGTTTAGGCGAATGTATACTGTAGCGGTGGAATATTCTATTGTAATCTCACCCTCACGCTCAGTCATGGCGATATCGCGAGACAGCTTTTCACTCAACGAGAAATCTCGTCATGTTTTAGTCTCGCGAGATCTCGTCACAACCATAATCATTCACCGTCGTTTTTTTAAAGTATAGGTTCAGGTACCATTTTAAAAGTATCGATTTGGCACCGGTATCGGAAAAAAACAAAAAAAAACGATACCCAAACCTATAAGAGACTTTGTTGGACTTTGAATCAGGGATGTGCACGATTCAGATTTGAATTTAGAATTCCTTTTACATTCAGTTTTTGAATTGAATTTGAAATGATGTACAGAAATGGAATGTAAGGTTCAAATGAACTGAAATGCAAAGAAATGTATAACTCATTTTTAAGAAAGAAAAATAACTACAATCTAGACAGACAAACCGACAGAGACTTAGAAATCTAGACAGACCAAAAGATAGACAGATGAACCAACTGAGAGATAGACATATATATAGACCAATATACCTTATTCAGAGTAGCACAATGACAGGTATGAAAGCAAGGCTGTGAGGGATAGACTTACCATATTTTCAATGTCATCTGCTGTAAAAAGCTGTATAAAGCTCTAGTTCACTTATAATTTTCCACAGCTCGTTATCCGGAGTCTTTTTGTCTACGGAAATTCCTTGGAAAGTTATTTTTGCAGGGTTTCGTCAGCAGAACAATACAAAAAAATACATAAAAAAACAGTACAACCAACTGAAGAGATGTATGTCTATCCCTCACAACCTCGCTTTCATTCACGTTAATAATTAAAAATGGCGCTGCTGTGAATAAGGTCTATAGAAGGACATACAGATAGATAGAATGATGATGGATATAACAAGAGTCATCAGATATCTATACAGACCAACAGATAGATAGACAGACAGAACAATAGATAGAGAGACAGAAACACAGACTGAAGTGGTTGAGTCACTATTTCCCATAATGCATAGCAATATTTGATTTAAAATAAACTTTTGTGGACCCGGGTGTAAAATTGCATCACTTCCCAGAATGCATTACCTGAGCATGTGCTCTAACTGCTACGCCAAAGCTCCATATTCAATCAACAGTATTCACTTTATACCTTCCCATACAAGAACTAATGTCCAGTGAAATATTCAAAACGTAGATTTAATAGAAACGGACAAAATGGAAACCGGTGCTTGGAAGTGTATTATGAATCTGTCTCTGGCTCAAAATGAAACATGAATTAAGTCTGAAAGACAGTGGAGTGTAAATCTGCTATGAGCGAACAACGTTAACTGTACACCGTGGAACAAATCCCCTCTTTTCAGAGACACAAGCGTTAAATTATCAGCTCGGCAAAGCCACCATGGATGTCGTCCCAGTGTTAATATTTCCCTTCGCAATCCTTTGTTTTCGCATCATAATGGAGCATGTACCAAAAACATTCATCTCCATCTCCTTCCCCTGAATCACTGGACCCAAAGTGAATAAACAAAAAGGCAATTCTTCAAGCCAGTGAGTGAGCAACCCTCTTAGTACAGCTTATATGAACAAAGCAAGAAGAGAAGAGAAGCTGAACAAAGTGAGGGAGTCAAATAGAGAGGAATTATCTCTCTAAAGCTGTCAAGGTGGCTGGGTTATTCTCTTGTTCTGAATACAGCGTATGACAGAGAGAATACAAATATTGCATTTAACGGCATTTTCTTTAGTCACTGAATTTAAAACGACACCACATATTATTATTAATGGAGGAACGGTCTTGCAAAATGTTTTGTTCCAAACACCGTATTCAACCAAATTTGTTTGACGACGTTAATATGCAACATATGCAATAATTATTATACAAAACCAAATTCATTTAGTGTTAATATGCAACTAGGTTAGAAAGGAGTCATTGTTTAAATACTGCAGTGCATTCAAATGTAAGGCTTTAAGACCTGCACAAATATAATTAATACTATAAGCCCATTCAGAACAAACCAAAACCAATTCAATTGGTATTAAAAATGGTTTATGTACCAATGTATCAATACATATGAATAAGAGGTTGAGCGTTATTATATTTATTTTGACAATACAATAAAAATGCGTTTAAAGAAAGAGAGATGCAATGTGCATTCTGGGAAAAAGGGTGACTCAACCACAGTAGACAAACCCTCTATGTATGGACTCACTGAAGCTTGAGTCACCATTGCTAGTAAATGTATTGATTTGTTCGCCAGACGTTTTACATAGAATGCATAAATGGGATTTTTTTTTTGTATAAATATAAATTTCAAACATTGTAAATTTGCTAGGATACTCGCCAAGACGAGCATTTTGACATAACTTTGTGTGAAATTGTCTGTTCAAGCACAAGACATGAAAGAGAACTCCATTCAGTATACAGACAGTATTGACTCAGTATTGATGCTTGAAGGATGTGTTTCACAGCAGCCATAATTAGCAGAAGATGGCTGGTAACTGCTGTTGTGGTTAAAGTTTTCTATGCGCAATTTGATTTGATGGGAGCCATGACACCGATTTCTTTCTCCCGATCCAATCAAGTTGATGGGTAAAATTAACACAAGCATGTAACAATCACAAATGGAGGGAAAATAGCGAAGTAAAGATACACTTACAGTCAACTTAAGTATACAATATTTAAAATACTAGTTTAAAAACTAACTAATTGTACTAAGTACAATTTCTGATTAAAACGACTTAATTACAGTAACGTGAGTATTTGTAATTCGTCAGTTCACACCTCTGTAAATAAAGTAACTCCACAAAGTGAAAAAAAATGCCTTTTTTTATGGACAACCACTTCCATACAGCACGGCCACAGTTACACGATGGGCCATTTTCCTACGGCATGTTGGTAAAGAGGGGAAGCAAATCTCACTTTTTTTTGCCTGCTGCATGCAGTCGATAAGACCTCAGAGAGAGCGTAGGAAAAAACTGGGGGAGGGAGTGCAAGAGAGAGTAAACGAATGAGGGGGGACTGAGGAAAATCACAAATCTTGGAGAGCGACTCTGACTTCATTTGCCAATAGCTGAATGGTTTTGAGGCTTTGGCTAAAGCACTTTCTGCACCATTGCCCCTTGCCGCGCCGAGCAAGCCCTTTCCATTTAACGTAACTTTATTCGTTTTTTTACACCAATGGGGGTTAATCAAGGTGTGAACTCAGCGAATAAAAGGCAGTTGGTGTTGCTGCCCATCCAAATGGAGCCAATGCACTTCAGATTCCCACTTCAGTGCTGTTTGAACCATTATGATCTCTGTCCAGTCATTTACAAAGGATAGATGGCTGAAGGTAGGGCAGTGGAAAATGGTCCTGCTTGGGCATTATCTCTCTCTGAAAGTGACTGAATGTGGCAGTAGAGGATGACCTGTGCTTTCATCCTCAAATATTATGGCGTAACTAGAATTGTATACAAACAGACACGTCTCGTCTTCGACGACTATAGCCAATGCGTGAAGCGGAAAAACTGAAAACAGCGCGTAAACAAATTCTTAACCACCCACTGATCCGGAATCTGCTTAAGCATACCTTTCCTTGAGGCTCCGCATCATAACTTTTACTTCTCGAAAATGACAGGGATCAACGGTGAAAATTATATGGGAAGACAGAACTTAAAAGCCAGACATTTCAAAGCTTTTCCGAGGAATGGAATGGATGCCGTACCATGGTATTTCATAATTTAAACACTGAAACCATTAGTATCAGTGAACCATTTCTTCATCTAACATGTATAAAAATGTCATGAAATTGGAAAGAATACCAATGATGATAAATTTTGTGAAACTGACAGGAAGACACCAACCTTCTTCTCTAGTTGTGTGATCTGTTCCTTGTAGAAAGCATCCAGCGCCTTCAGCTCCGCCTCCTTATTCTCCAGCTGTTTCCCCTGCAAGGAAGTAAATGAGTTTACTCATCATTACAAGAAAAAAATATGTTTTGTAAAGAAAAGAAAAATTGCATGTAACTTTTTTTAAAATAAATAAACATTTTGTCAACAAAAACTAATTATAAAGCATCAAAAAGCTTAATTAATGCTTTATCAAATTTATTAAAAAACTACTGTAATAAAATACATATAAAATACACAATATAATACATATACATTAAATATATATATTATATACACATACATTATACAATACATAAAAAATATATATTTTTAGGTTGCTCAATTTGACCAATAGCAAAAATTAAGAAGCTTGTTGCATATTTTTATTTTTGTAAAGAATTAAATTAAAAAATAAATTTACAAAATAATCATAGTAGAGAAAAGGCATTTAAAAAATGGGCCATACATTTTAACATAATAAAATGAACTTCTACCTTAAAAATAAATGTGAGACAATACAAAAAGTGACACACTGTCTAGGATCAGGCACTGGTGGTCTAGTTGGTGATATCAATTAAAAAAATTTTTATTTAAACCATAAGGCTTTTAAGCTCAGGACATTGAAAATACAACCATCATCATTGGATTTGGAATTTCACTATTTGTTGGCATTTCTAGAAGATTCGTCAAGGTTTTCAGATTTCTGGGCACCGGATTAGCAAATGCTTTCGGCAACATATGTCCCGACTGGTACAAAACTGTTGACCAAACTCAAGAGAGACCGGACGTAGGACATCGCCACAGCGCAGCTTCGCTCAAACAGCATGAAGCAAAATCTCTTAAAACCGTTCTGCCGACTTTAGGAAATGGACAGCTGGTGTAAGATTTTCAGCCCTCGAAAAAATCTTTGAGGAGGATTTACAACACGGAGGGATTCCAAAAATAAACAGAAAGTGACTACGCAAGAGAACGACATTCACAATTTAAAGGTGATTTCATCCATGCTTGTGACGCTCCAACAGGTGTGCAATAACTGAATGTGATCGGTGAGGTTGGCACAGATTATGCATGCACAAAGCGTGGGGGGGGGGGATTGCCTGAGATGATATGGACTATTTATGAGCATGCAAACATCTGTGCTTTAGAAAAGCAATAGAAATGATAACCATCCACAACATTGAGGGATGTACAAGCACAAGCATACATACAAAAATGAGTTCAAAGCTGCAAAAAGAACAAGTATTCGAACAACATTCGACAAGGGAGCGCAGAAAGCAACATGCTAGCACACATACGCTCAATCCCCCCTGTAATTAGCATCTCTCTCATTCCGTAACTACGTACGAGGCACGGACACATTAAGCCCAGCGGGATCCGGCACTCACACTGTCGTGCTTCCTCACATAGACACATGCGCACGAGAGACGCCCCGTGGTGCTGACCGGGAGAGAGGCGCATCTACGGTAGGAGCCAGACAACAGTGCACAACAAAGCACAACCCCAAATTACGGGCATACATAATCACCCCCTTCCCTCTGTCTCCTGTCTCGAGCGAGCAGTAAATCACCTCCATCAGCATGAGCATCATATGCAATTTTCTAGCTGGGTAGCTCCGAAAACCGCCACGGCGGCCGACACGGTTTGCATGCTCACAATCAGGGCTTAATGCATGAAAACCAAAACACCATGTTTGAATGAGGAGGGAACAAGATGTGGAGAGATAGGAAGAAAGAAAGAGAATGAGAGAAATGCAACAACGACTGCGGAATAGGCCGTGCTTACCCAGGCATCCAGTTCAGAGGCAGGCTTGAGAAAGAGAGAATGAGAGAGGAGGAAGAAGAAAACATCACTTAACACATAGCTAAAGAAAAACACTAAGGCCTAAACATATCGACGGCGAGTTTGAAAATGTATATCCATCTGTTAATTATTAGGTTTGAAGCGCATGCTTCACTAATATATGGAAAAAACAGTATGCGACAAAATAATAAATGTCCAAATTCACAGTTTTTAGAAAGTAGTAGTCAAAAAGTATCCAGATGACCTAGTACTTCTGACGAGATTCTGAAGTGTGTATACGATGGACACTTTACTATCCTGTGACGCCACGAGGAGGATTTGTGAATGGCAGTGAAGTGCCGTAACTGACGCTGATGGGTCACATGGCAAATGGACGTCCAGATTACACTCATCCTACACACACTCATACTATAGAACATACTTTTTTAAGCAGTCGTGAAGTAATTAATTACTTTAAAACAAGTTCCTACTCAAGAGAGCATGCCGTTTCAGACACAGCCTTAGGACTGGGTTGACAATTTCGAATAATCAGTATTCATTTTAATGAACCGATATCAATTCTTATATGCCAATTATAAATCTTTAGTCTATGCAGTTTTCTATTGATGCATGAACAAAACTTCACTAAACATCATTTGTAGCTTTGTGCTTTGTTACTTTAGGTATGAAAAGTCTCAGTTTTGAAATTCTGTCACTGTTCTCAAGAAATTCAAACAATAAGGCCCTGGTATTAAAGGGATACTCAGGCTCATTTTACCACTCCCCCAGAGTTAAACAGTTGAGTTTCACCGTTTTCAAATCCATTCAGCCAATTTTCTGATATGTAGAAGAACATCAGTTCTTCAGTAACCAGACAGTTTCTGGTCTCATTGACTTCCATAGTAGGAAAAAATTATATACTATGGAAGTCAATGAGACCAGAAACTGTTTGGTTACTGATATTCTCCTAAATATCAGAAAATCGGCTGAATGGATTCGAAAACAGTGAAACTCAACTGTTTAACTCTGGGGGAGTGGTAAAATGAGCCTATTTCCAAAAAAAGTGGAGTATCCCTTTAAGTCGATGTGTGTTTTGGTCGATGGGATAAGTACTAGTACTATACATCTACTGTCCACTTTTTGTACTTGACCAGTAAAATATCAAACATGAAATGGAGACTGTAAATGGCCAAGCATGAATCTCCTAGGGCTCGTAATTGCAACTGTAAATTGGGTGCTAACAAATGTATAATGTAGTATGGAATCACTCCTCATTATAGGAGCAGCAGCAGGGCGTTTCACACGTATTTAATGAACAGGAAGGAGAGGGTAATCTGGTCTGCTTGCTGAAGCCAAGTGCTCAACACTGCCAGAGCTCGCATAGATCTTGATAAGGCGGACTTAAAACCAAGAGCTGAGCATCACAGACCACCTAGAAATATGGTTCATTCATGTTGGTCACAGAAATTCCTTATTTAATAATCATTGATTTTCTATTTTACTCCTTAGTTGTCATTGCATTCATGAGAATAAGTGTTGTTGACTAAAACTATTACAAACGTTAACCTTACTCGGGAGAAAAAAAGCTGAAATAAAATAAAAAAATATTAAATGCAAAACTTATAACAAATAGCAGAAATGTTGTTTTGGCAACAACCTGAAATGTTTAAGTTGGATTACTACAATTACTAATATTATGACTGAAATAAATATAAATCAAAGCTAAATAAAATTATAATAAAAATTACAAAAGCATATAAAAAAATTAAAACAAAAACTGAAAATATAAAAACATTAATGAATACTATAAAAATAATACTAATAATGATGAGCATCTTTATTGAGCCAATATTGTTTTCAACTAAAACACTTTAAAACCGCAATAGCGTTTGGGGGGCCTGAAAACGCAAAACGGGATTCAAAGTGCACGTTTTTGAAAATGGTAGCATTATCGCCTCTGTAAACTACAAAAAACGTGAATCTGACAAACCGGTGACATCATGTGCTTGGCAGCATAATACAGTGCGATTAGTGGTTTTCGCCGATCCGTGTGAACTGGGATCGTTTCGATAGTGTTGTCGTCTGTATCTGAAAAACACAAAGGAAATTCTTTTCCATTTTTAACACATCGTTGTTGTGTAAACGTACCCTAAGGTTGATGCACTCAGTCAAGGGTAATTTCCATTTCCATCTTATTTATAGTCTATAATGTTCCAATACATTTGGAATATTTGCAAATAAAGCATTTGTTAATCTGCAATATATTGCTAAAAAAAACATTTACTGCTTTCCTAAAATGGCAAAACAGCAATATGATAAAACACACCATTGTTTAATAAATAATTCAATGTTTTAATAACAATAAACAGTTCTTCTGCCAAGTAATAGTTTGTCAGCCTATCTGTTGGCTATTAATATAAATTGGCACATTAATATAGATTTCAACTGATGTGCGGTCAGAGGCATGAATATATTGGCTATTTTTAAACATTTTTGATTGCAGCTCATCCAATAAGATTTTAGTTTCAGTCATACACATTTGAATAAAAAAGAAACATGATCATTTATAAGTAGATTTTTATATAAAATGGCATTTACAAAGCTACTAAAGTTGTTACCATGATGCCGACAGACTAGACAGCCTAAAATAGCCGCTTGAGGACCTAAAAGTGACTTAGCTAAAGAATCAAGAGTTTGCTCCCCGCTGGTCTGATGATGGCAAACTCATCACTCAGTCTCAAAGAACTCGCAGAGCCTGTTGAGAGCCACACACACACAGCTCCTGACTACACACAAGCCTTGTCATTTCTTTATTTATCCTCTTTAAATTCTCTGTGGTGACAAAGCCAATCTGATGGGCGTGCTGCACTCATGTAACGCTCTGTTTGGGATCTGGAGCAGGCTGATAATACTCAGGCAAGCATGAATTACACTGATAAGTCTAGAAATGAGCCCTGCTCGGAGTTGGGTTTACCGTAAACAATGGTGCATGCGTGTGCGTTAGGCTGGAACACAGCACCCAGGACAGGATAGATGCAAAGTGACAGGCCGTACGCTCAAGAAGAAGTGAAGAGACTGGAGGAATGTTGAACTGAAGGCTGCTGAACACATTACATTATGCATTTATTATTCTCCATCACACCTAAAGTTTCCTCATGAAGTTTGGAAAGAGTTGCTCTCTGGATCAAATATGAGATGGATTTAAAAATATATATATATATACTTGAGTAAACAATGAGACAGATTGCTTAAAAAATTAATCTGTGGGAAAAAGTTTTTTAATTCATCTGGAAGAAATAGAGTAAAAAAAACATTACATCACAAAAAAAAAAAACGTAGCGAGTCAAAAAGGTTGAGAACCACTGAAATATAGAATCTTAGAGCAGGGTTCGCAATTATAGTAAAAGTTTCAACATTTGGTGTTTCCCATTTATTAATAAATACAGTATTATAATAGTATAAATATTAACACTGGCTCGATGAAGGTGCAATAATTCTCAATCATCGATATTATCAAACCAATCCAAGGCTGATTTAATTCAAGTCATGTATAACGGCTGTTTGCATCCCAATTTAGGTCTGTAATACATGTTTACAATTGGAGGATTTGTTTAAAGCATTTGATCAGCAAAACGTTGCTAAGACGTTTCCGCTACGTTTACGATTTGCCTGTGTGTGAATCCAATCTTACAAGATGATCATCAGGTAAGATTCCTCAAATTGAATATACTGCTTTCCTAAAACAGTTAAAATATCAACATACTATATTGATTAGGAGTATTTTATACTTCGATTATTGTTGTGGAGCCAAAAAAGTTGAGAACCAGAGCATTTTATAGCATCTACGGCAGAGTTCTCAATAATATTTGAAGTTTTAGCATTAGTTGTTTCCAGTCAAAACTAAAATGTAACTTGGAAGTTAAAATGCTTCAATCTCACACCATGCTCGAAAACATAATTAAAACTGCTCGTTTCTATTTATTACCACCTCTGGTAATGATAATCCGCAATTAAATGCTCTCCCAGTATGAAACGTCCAGATAACGGTCTTGCCATACGGCTATTGATTAACCTGTGTCATATGAAAAACTGATTCAGGTTAATTTAATTTAATTTCAAGTTTTGGAGGCTATGTGATTAAAACTCGGTTGTCACGTATTCTCAGATCCGTCTCTTGCACACACACACACACACACTCACAGTGCATCTGTTGTGTCCTGCGGTGTGTGTTTATACTCCGTCATCCCCTCTAGGTTGGATGTGCTGCGTTGCCATCTGATATCTGGGCACAGCTTCCCTCCCGCTTTCCTCGTCTATTTACTCGTCTGCGTTTATTTAACACGTAGCTCCCGGCTAGGCAATAAATTAGCACTTAATATTCAAACTGACTACTCAGAGTGCATGCCGCTGTGGTCGTCTGGGGAGGAGAAGGAAGGGCCACTTGCTTCTCTCGTGCCATTGCAATGAATAATTTCTCTGCCGACGTTACGGCTCTTATCTGAGCCCGATCCGACCACCGCGCCTGCGAGAGCCAATGTCATTTTCGAGCAGGGTCTTGAACGTGATATTGATGACATGAGGGAAAAGAGATTAGAGCAACAAGACAAATCCAGAAGAACTATTTGACAGAGGGTCATGATTCGTTTGGCACCAGAGGGAGAGACACAGGAATCAGCCCAGAACGGTCAAAAGCTCATGAGGTATAAAAGATTTATATGCTCATCTTCCTTTACTGAATGGCGGGTAAAGCGTTCAGATAGCAATCATTATCCTGATCGCTTTCAGGGGTCGTCTGCCCCTAAATGATATCGTTCCCCATCATGTTTCATTGTTGCGCTTTTTTTTCTTTTAAAAATGCTCAAGGACATCTTTAAAAAGTTGTTGCCTAGCAATTAGCACGTTCATATGGGAAATGTGGATTTGAGTCTAGTCCCAATTCGATCTTCTCTCTCTCTCCCAAAATAATTTGCGGTCCCCCTTCAAATTTTGAGGTCAAAAAATTACCAAAATAAGAGATCTCAGAATAACCGTATAATAAAGCAAGAGATGTGGGCTAGCGCATGTGGTGCAAAGTTTTTTTGGGAGTACCAAAAAGGGGGAAGTACAAAAACAAAATCTCTCTTTGAAACTAAATTGTTTAGTTGTATTAAATGAGTTGTGGCCTAGTGGTTTACACATGTTTCAGACATTTTGAGCCTTGATGCTCATACAGGAAACTCAGGTTTGAAATGAATCTCCTGCCAGATTATTTAAAAAAAGCCAGGAATTAAGAAAGGCCAAAAGCAGGCAAAATCAAATTTACAATTTTGAGGTCAATAAAACTGCAAAAAAAAAATAATAAAATAAAATAAACTTTTCTATTAAAATGTTCAATAAAAGCCAGACGTGAGCTAGAGGTTAGAACAAACACATTTAGGTGCTCATATGGGAAATTAAGGTTTAAATCCAGTTCAATCCTATTCCTCTTTTAAATCTTGTATTCAATAAGACTGTTCTAACTGCATGCAAAAGTGATGCGAATCCAAATTTTTTGGCTCATATGTGACAGATGGGTTTTTCTCATGACAGTATGAACAGCACAAACCTAATGGAATCTGATGTTTTTTAATTCTGATCTGGGCCACTTCCATATGTGGTACTAAATCAGATACAGGTCGGATGTTTTGCAATGCAACCTCAGTCTGAACAGAATTTATGCGACTTTTAGCGTTACTAGACCAACATTCGTCATAATTATGTGCTGAAAGGAGTCTCTCCAAAAATTGTACATACCGGTAGTTCTTTGGTCACTCGGTTAATATGGAAGAAAGCCGGTAGTCGGTAGTCAGTGGAGGGACAGGTATAAGGTCTAAAGCTGCGTTCACATGCTATGGAAAATAGGATATTTTCCACTTGTGAACTGGTATTTACCAGTGTTTTGCGTTCAAGTGCTTTTGTTGTCGTAATGTGGTAAAAAGATGGAGATCCAGACCTGTTATTTAGCTAAAACTATTTTAGAAGGCTTAAGTCATCTGCAACAACAAGAAAATGATTTATCAAAACTCAAAAGGTAAATAATATGCTGTATATATTCTAGATCATGAATAGTATATATTTTTACCATTCACGACTCTCGCGGTGCTCACCGCCATTTTGAAAAGATCAAAGGTTCTCATCTCGGCAACTCGTCAATCGAAATATTCTACGAGTTGCCCAGTAGAAAATACCACATGAGGGGGTGTTCATGTGCATTTTCCACGTCGGCTTTTGGTATTTACCATAATTACCATAGCACATGAACGCAGCATAAGGATCACGTGACAGCTCTATACAAGCAAAACTTGAGGGTAAACTATGCTTTTCCCTCATCTTCATCCTCCTCATCGCACAAATTTAAGGCTTCCGCGGCACATCAGCCATTTTTAGCTCCGTACCGTATGAAGTTATTGTCTTGTTATTGTTATTTGCGCATACGGGTCAGTTCAGGAACATGATCAATTCACACTCAAATCTGATACTGGCAACATTTAAAAAAGTAATGTCTACAGACAAGCAAAAAATAAATAAAAAAACTAATCTGAGCAATAAATAAGAATTGAGCACTAAGCTTTCCAGAGTGAACATAGCCTTAAAGTGACAAAAAAAGTCCAAAAACAAACTTTCTCTTTAAAATTAATTCTATTTTGCTAGCCTTGAAAAGAAAAAAGGTTGTAGCCTAATGCCTAGCACATTTTTCAGATATGTTGAGCCGAAATGATTTGTCTCTTCCGTTCTCCTATTTTTTTTCATTGACAAAACAGAAAAAAACGTTTCTATTAAACTGCTCATGTTAATGTTAAACCTAGGTGCTCACACAGAACATACTGGTTTGAATCTAGTCTTTGTTTTGTTCCAGTTCAAATCTGCCTCTTGCGACAAATAATTAATCCATTTTGTAAATCACAAAAAGTTTCAAACAAATTCATACGGTTCTCATAAACTCTGCCGTTTTGAGGTTGACATGGAAACAAGGAAATCATTCTCAACTGACACAAAGACGCTTACCAGAAAAACCTGTGACACGCACTCAAAAAAAAATAAAAGCCCTTCCGACAGAGTGATAAGTAAACACTTACAAACACAGAGACAACACAAGACCTAATCCTGCACCTAATTCCCTCTTATCCCAGACTCCTGCTCGAACAGCGACGCAAGAACGGAAGAAACTTCGAAGGGAGCACGGGATAAAATCTATCCACTCCACCTGCCTGCCGCGGGCCCCGCTGGCAATTACCTGAGCTCTGGCCTGGCTTGAGCTCAGAGAGCGCGGGAGTCTTAATGGCTTTGCATGCAGGAAGATGTCAGGCCTGAGATTACAATTACTGATAGGACTTTGCTACCAGAACGGCTCTCTTCTCTCTCTCCCGCCGCACCGGATTACTCGCACTGAGCTTCTCTGATAAACTACACAGCAAGGGGAGATGAAAAGTAGGTAAATAAATAAACCAAGGAATGAATTGTTCACAAGGTGCGGCGCGTGCTTATTGTTATCTTGGGTTTGGGGGGAAATGTTGATGTCTGTGATGAGGTCTGTTATGAGGTTGGAGTTTATACGCACATACCGTATATAATTTCAGCATATACACACAGTGTGTTATTTATTTTTATATATAAATATACATATTTTCTAGACTAGAAGTCCCATTTTTTAATCATCTGAAACGTACTGCGACATAATATATACTGTTCTTAATGTCAAACACATAAAATAGTGGACGCATACGCACACACAAATGCGGGCGAAAATCAAATCCGTTCTAGCATTGCTAATCTGATATCACAGCCTCCTCATCATGTCACTAAAATGTAGTTAATAAAAGAAAAAAAACGAACAAGTTTAAACATTATGCAAGGGAAAACTTCAATCATGCAGCAGAAACATTTTGGTGAGAAAATGTGAAACGTTGCTCAACGAAATGAAGACCAAACCAGCTAATTCTGGACACAAAATCAGTTGACCTGAGCTGGAAGAGCAAGTTTACAGATGGCAGAGGTCTACATGCACAGTCACTTCACTTTACACATGTTTGGAACATGCACTTAAATGCTAGATCATGGCTCTGATGCTGTTCATTTTCATTTCAGAGATAAATATGACTCTACACTACAAGCTACTGAAGCTACTCATCTTAATACTCTCATGTCCATCAAATCAACACCTGTCAGCTCAAAATCGGTCCTGCCTCCATTAGAACTACACCATGTTTTCACAAGTAATTTTAGGAGACCAAAACACTGACTGCTATTCCACATGTAAATACCATAATGGTGTACCTGAAACACATTTTACAATAGTAATTAGCACTGAAGACCTCTTGGGCGTTGTATTGAGATTTGGCAGAAATGAAGACAAAGACATTGTGTTGAAGAGTTATTCTGCCATCTAGTGTCTAACAACTGAATTCACACCATTTTACTGTAAGGACTGCATTATCTTCAAAGAAAAGAACCCACAATGTAAAAATGCCAAGAAAGTACTCGGGTAACACCAAAATACTGGTCAGGAGAATGTATACATGTATAGATTATGGTGATATCGTTCCATAAATCACTGCTCAACCTGATTATAGTGAGCAACAGGAAGTGAGCCCCCACAGCCTCCATTCACACGCAAGTGTGAAGCTTTGTGCGATGATGTCATACCATCGGCAGGTACACTCAAAAACACCTGACGCAAAATCAGATACGAGAGGTTGGAAAAGGATCAGAGTCCTTATCACAAAGAGATAAGCCAGGCATAGAAGCACTCCGATTATTTTAGCATCTCTCATGCATAAGTAACAACTGAGCTAGAGGAGCAGGCGGGCAGCTCGGCGGCGAGCGTGAAGCGGTGTTAATGAGACCAGCTTTTTAATGGAACTGTGGAAAGAGAGTGCCAAATGCAAATGCAACTTATCACCTCTACCCGCCAACAGGCCAGGGAAAGGCATTAATGTGTTTAAGAGCAGAGAAATTACGCACAATCTCTCTCTCTCTCTCTCTCTAACCACCTCTCTCTATACGTTATTTCGGATTAATCTTGTAAAGGCTTGTCATGTACCGTGAGAGCTCATGGAGGGCATCTGCACAGACCCTGGCAGATGGATGGAAAGGGATGAACAGACAGTGAATAGTGCATTTCACAGAAAGAGTGTTACTGTAGTCTGAGTGAGCGTGCAGGGGTGGAGGTGACATTTTAATATATTTTGCCACCCCCTTTCTGTAAGACAATGTGTAACAAAAGCACTACAAGTGGAAGCTTATAGGTATATTTTACAAAGTGAAAACGAAAAGGCAAAACATCTCAGATGCACATATTCACACTATGAGCGGGAAAAGAAACATACAAATATAGAAACGTGAGTAAAGAGTCAAAAGAAGGGCTAATTATTTATTTTTCCGATTATTGAAATAATCTCACAATTACGCCAATCATTGGGGATGAACAAACAGCACGACGAACTTAAAGGAGTAGTTCACTTTAAAAAAAAACTTTTGCTGATAATTTACTCACCCCCATGTCATCCAAGATGTCCATGTCTTTCTTTCTTCAGTTGAAAAGAAATGATGATTAAAACATTCCAGGATTTTCTCCATATAATGGACTTCAATGGGAACCAAACGGTTCAAGGTCCAAATGAGAGTTTCAGTGCAGCTTCAAAGGGCTTCACCAGACGATGAATAAGGGTCTTATCTAGCGAAACGATCGGTCATTTCAAATGACTCGATAAAAGAGTCATGAACGCGCATCACAGAACAGAGCAAGGCGAGCATTTGGGCTTATAAAACTTAAACTTTTGAATTTAATTTTGAAATAACCGATCGTTTCGCTAGATAAGACCCTTATTCATCGTCTAGTGTCGTTTAAAGCCATTTGAAGCTGCACTGAAACTCTCATTTGGACCTTGAACTGTTTGGTTCCCATTGAAGTCCATTATATGGAGAAAATCCTGGAATGTTTTCATCAAAAACCTTAATATCTTTTCGAATAAAGAAAGAAATACATGGACATCTTGGATGACACGGGGTGAGTAAATTATCAGCAAAAGTTTTTTTAAAAGTGAACTACTCCATGGACAAACATGGAATCAAAACCAAGAAGGATGAGAAAGCCTGACTGGACAGAGGAACAGTGTTAGCCCAGTTAGTGGATGAACATAAGGCCATGATCCTTAAAGGAAAATTCGGGATGAGTGTCAATCTATGTAGTCTTATTAATGTGAGTCATCTATTGTCTGCAACACATTTCTTCTCCTTTCTGTCATTTTCTCCTCTGCTAAAGAAACTTTTAAGCCTCTTAAATGTCCTTGTCCATACTTAAGATGCTTTCTGAATTACTTTTTTCTTTACTAGGATTTTTTCTTTCATTTTAAGAGTTAACGCCCACATTTCTAAGAATTTTCTTAGGATTTTGTCACTAGGAGCGACTCTTTGCATTAAGATTCTTTATGAATACGGGCCCTGGGGTTGATCAATCATATCCTATGACAACTGACAACACTGCCCGCCATCACTCCTGCCACTCATTTCAAATTTCCAATAGACACCAAATCAAGGTGTATTTATGCTGTCACACTCTTCTAATATTTATTACGATAACACTGTCATTTCAATATTTTAACATCCTTTTGCAAGAAACAGATAACAAAGGATCAATTCCTCAGATGGCTGAGCTGATATCTCACCATGACTCATGCCGTGTTTAACAAGAGAGGTCTCCAGCGATCAGGACATTATTGATAATCATGAATATTTAGAGGCGCAGACCTTGATGTTGCGCTCTGAAACGCACCAGCAGAACAGAGAGGAGTCGCCATGTCAGAGCTTCATTCTGATTAATGATAAGACTTCCCATTACATCTACATCACACAGAGCCACTGCATGCAGCTGATGGCTCGCAGGTTTGTTCTTTTAGGGCTATAAAGCCACGGAGAAAAGAAACAGCGCTAAATGGAAAAAATAAAATGCCACTAACCGTAAAATAGTGCATTAGTAGAAAAGTGAAATAAATGGGCTTTTCAGCTTTCAAATGCCAGGAGAAAAACTGAAATACCTTTTGTTCCTGAATATTTGTTTGTTAAACAAAATTCATCCAGTTTCATTGCATAGAAGCAGCATGGACTTTCTGCTAAACAAGTCCAAGGTGTTCTACGGTGATAAATGTTTGGAACAACATGGAGAAGTAAGTAAAAAAAGAATGTATCAATCTTTTAGAAAATGTTTACATTATTGTTTATATTTTGCTTTGGTCAGATGGAAAAAAAAAGTTTTTTGGCAGCAAACACTTAATATGGGTTTGGTGCACACAGGGATAAAAAAAAAGTACCCCATGTGTTAAAATTAAATACTCTGCTGTATCTTTAATGCTCTGAGCCTAATTTTGTGAGCCTCCCAGAGGTCCTGGGGTCTCATTTATAAAAATGTGCGTAGGATCCTTACTAAAAGAGTATGTGCGTCCGAAAGCCAAAAATGGCGTACGCCAAAAAAATATTCAGATTTATAAAAACAGTGCGTACGCCAGAACCTGCGCAGAATTCACTTTATAAATCCCAGTCAGCGGAAGATTGTGCACATGTGCGTCTCCACCCTTAAATAACCATATATGGAGCTTACAACGCCTAGTTTAAATATGCATAACCTCATCTGCATATCATTTGCATATGATTATTCATTCACGTGATTCCACATGTTAAGGTACAAGACGTTGGGAAAAAATGAATACAGATGTGCCGTGTCACAATAATTTTTCTTTTTTTTGGTAGCCTCTATCCTTGCCTTGTTTTTGAATGAATAAATCAAATTCGTGTAAGAGAAAGATTTTCTCAATCTTTTCCACTGGCCAAATAGTATTTTTAATTAATTTATGTTTTTAATGGAAACAGATTGACATGGTTGTGCATTATTTGCATGGAAAGACAATCTGCTATTATCTTGATTATGATATATGTGCGTCAGTTTCACTAAACGGCCCAACGCGCTTGCTGGCGCGGACGCTTAAGAAGGGATGGATATTGGCTTCAAGTGATTGGCTTGGTGAGTGAAATTAAATTTGTAGGCTACTATCTTTCTGTAGCCTATAGGCTATAATTTTCTGTAGATTTTCGGTCTAAAAGTGACCAAAAAGACATTTAACTCCAGCTCACCATCGGTGTCGCCAATTCCCTTTGTCTCCAGTTATGGAGTTTGCTTAAACGTGAGCACATTCTCCCATCAAGTTTGTTTTTTATAGATCACAACCTTTGCATGGAAACTGGCGTACGAACGTTTCCAGACCCGTTTTGTGCGTGCGCGCGCATGTTTTATAAACGAGACCCCTGGACATCTTGTTCAGATACATGGCATCATGGATTCCATGAAATACCAACAGATAAAAAATCTAAAGCTGACAGCCTCAGCAAGAAATCTTATAACGATCCAAAAACAAACAGCAAAATCAAAACGAAAATGAAAAACCAAGCATCTGCATTGGCCATCCCATTCCCAGACCTAAACCCTATGGAAAATGAGTGGGCTGAAGAGAACTGATCTGAGAATCTGCAGGATCTGGATGTGTTCTCTAAACTCATCAGGCATTATAGGAGAAAAAAAGGGAGGTTGCAAAAAGTAATTAATAAAAGGGTGCAAATAATTGTTCCCAGTGTGTTTTGGAGAAAAATAAATTTATTTCATAATCTGATTTTCTCCTCACTTTAAATTCTATTATTATTTCCTTAAAAGGTTAGATTTTTGCATTTTTAAAAAATAAAATATCAAAAGGATAAACAATGCAGATTTATTTTGTACAGCCATCTTTGATCATATTTACCAAGGAAGCAAATAATTCTGACCAGCACTGTAGATAATAATAAAACAAACAGCAGTGTCATGAAGCAAAACCCGTTTAGAATCAAAAAGAACAGATCCATACTGAACTCCACACAAACATCAAAATCTCAGCTGAGGGAACTTGGGGTGACATCCGGGCATCTCCACACATCTGCTAATAAGACACTGAGGTTCAGAGAGAGAGAGATGCTCAGGGATGAATAGGGGGATTGAGCTATAATTACCTTCAAAACCTACATCCACACACACACACGTCTACTCTTCAAAGCTTGAGCCCAGGGGAAGCTTTTCTATTAAGTGTCCAGAACATGTCAGAGCTCAGATAAGACACACCAACAAGACACGTACCACAGGATCCTCGGGTATGGGCTGACATGTATAACATCACACACACACACACACAGTTTTTCAGTCCAACGTCTGCTAGAACACGACACGTGTGATGCGTAACTCTTTGATAAGGTTGCCCCTCCAGGGGCCTAAGAATGAGGGACACGATCCCTAAAGGACCTGAATAAGTGGAAGAGAATAAGTGGAAGACGGGACAAAGGGGAAAAAAACTGAGTGGAATTCAAAGAAGCCAATTTCACCCGTGTCAAGAGAGCAGCTGTGTGTTTCTCAGACCGGGACTTGACCAGGTTAACATTTCTCGCCTGCAGGACTTAAAAGAAAAACTTTCAAACTGGAAAATGAAGGGAGATAAGAATACAAGTAATTAATTTCCCCATTTTTTAAAACTATATTTATTTGCTGCCTGAACTAGTCTGGCAATTTGAACGCAGATAAATGTTTGATGAAGCTAAGAAAACAATCAGCCAAAAAAGCTAAATGTTAAAGTGACGTTAAAATGACAGAGATTGTGCTTTTGGCATTTATAAAAACAGCTGCAACAGCAATTAAATAAATTCAGAGTTTTATTATATTTTTTAATATAGATATATTTTTTTCAAAATAAAATAGCTTTTGCAATCTCAGATGTCTTTTTTAGTCATTCATTTGGTTTCAAATGAGGGTTATCCAATCATAATTTAGCTTGTGTTTTAAAATGAGTGTTATTAAATGCTATTTTTTTTTCTTTTTAACATATTATACCACAATACTTGAGTGATGATAAACAAATAGTTAAATCAGAGTTTTGATATGATTCATTCAAACGAACCATTTAAACTGATGCAACTAATCAAACATGCAAAATCTACAGCTGTTGCTAAAACATCCAGTCAAGGAAGGATTGTGAAAACTAAACTGATATCAGTCTTTAGAAATCTTAGTGAATAGATAAAAGGTATACTGAAATCAATGCATATGCACGTATTTCCATTGCCTGTCTCTGGGTGCAGTGGAGTCAGAGTGTGTTTGCATGCACAGTTTTACTTCTGTCCTGAAGTATTGTGCTGAAGTGTTTGTAGAAGAGTCTCACCAGCTGTTTGGCTTTCTCAGACTCCTGCCGCGTCTGTACTCGCTCTCTCTGCACCGCTCGAGTAATGTCCTGCCGCGCTGCCTCTCTCTCTTTGCGTGCGATCCGGGCCAACTCCTCCTGTATAATGGCCTGCTGCTGCTCATACCTGTGCAAGCACACACAGATTTGTTTATATGCATGTTGCCAAGCCATGATTCACTCACTGCTGTTCTTAAACCTACCACAGTGTTTTGCTCTTTGTTCTTGTGCTCGTTTCAACTATGATTCACACTTGGAGAAAATCCAGGAAAAAGTGAGTCCCATTCAAATTTACAGTCTTATCCTTTAAGGGAACTACAGTACTTAGTACTCATATTTATGAGCTATTCTTTAGACATTTGTGTATACTGTCAGATTAGAAGCATAATAAATGACAAATTTATACATTTATAAATAAATCAAAGATTTGTAAAAAATGCAAGTCGAGTGTTTTAAAATGTCAGCAACAGTTTTGTCGTATAAACAACATTAAAAACTTGATTGATGCCACACTTTTTCATGCCAGACAGACAACCAAATATGATCTTCATAAAATTAAAAAGCTAGTAATTATATTTTCATGTACAAAGAGACTCAGTTAAATTGATACAATTTTAAAATGTTATTTGGAAAATATTTAGTTTTAAAATCCTTGAAAAGTCCAAATTAAATGTGTTCTGAGTTTGTCACACCACAGAAAAATGTGTTATTAGCCACCCAGCCAAATTTGAATGATAAAAAAACCACCAAGTAAATAAAATAAGGGCTGTCAAATGATTAATCACGATTAATTGCATCCAAAATAAAAATTTGTATTTACATAATATATGTGGGCGCACTGTGTACAATTATTTATATATATAAATAAATACACACACATGCTTGTATATATTCAAGAAATATTTTCATGTATATACTGTATATAGATTTATTTATAATTTTTATTTCCGCACAAAAAGTATTCTCGTCGCTTGATAAACTTATAGTTGAGCCACTGTAGTCACATGGAATATTTAAACATTTTCTTCAATGACTTTCTGGGCCGTCAAGTTTCAATCCTTTTAGGAGCCTATGTAGCAGTGATCCACCTCTCAAATTTAATCAAAGATATCTTCATTTGTGTTCCGAAGACGAACAAAGGTCTTACAGGGTTGGTACAGCATGGGGGTGAGTAATTAATGACTTAATTTTCATTTTTTCAACTAACCCTTTAAGTTAACATATTAAACTTGTTTTTTCTACCCACAAAATTATACAATGAGATGTATTGGTGTTTTTATACATTTCTTTTTTTTTTCTTTTCTTTTTTTACTTTATTCATTTTATTATTATGTATTTAATTATTTTAATATAATTGGTATTTATTTAAATCTTTTTATTATTAACGAATTAAGTTTTTCTCTAAACTTTTCAAAGGACACCCTAGCACTGTCTTTGGGGTACCTGGACCACAATTTGAAAAAAACAACTTAATTACTTCTTCCTGAGCTCCTCTTTAGTATCAGGAAAAGTCGTCTTGGTCTGTGTTTTTGGAGGTTCTGGGTCAGATGTGCTGGACGTTCGAGCCTGCTGACCTGCAAAGTTATAAAAAAAAACTAAAATAAGTAATCGCTGACATGCATTACAAATTTATTATCTCACTTATTGCATCTCGTAAGCACACAGGCATATAAACTGCCAAAGCTTATGAACATGGAAACTATTATGTCATACCTAGGTTCTCTTTATTGTTGACAGGTGGTCTTGGATCAGCACTGACATTCCTCATGCGCTGTAGGACATCTTCAGACAGCTAAGAACATAAATGTATACAAATGACTGATGAACACACAAGTAAAATGAAGCATTGGTGTCATTGAGAACTCAGAATTTAGGCTATTATCGTTCTCTTTTTTATTTATAGATTGACAAAAAGTAATGCACAGCAGCTGACAAACTGGAAGGGGGAAAACATGGATCTAGGGTTGTAATTTGTCACTTAAAAAGCTTAATCATTAATTATTGGGTTTTCTGGCAGATTTTTAAATACAAAAACATTAATACAGAATAATAATAACCCTCCTAACTTGTTTTCACCTAACTTACCGCCCTAATCATGCAACCACTCATATCATAGGCTATATGAAATATTAAAAGTCTATAGACCAAATTATATAGATCGAAATCAAAAGATTTCAGTTTGGAAGAATGACACTTTCTAGAGCAAGCAATTATATGGTCAATTCTATTGTAAGAGTATCAAAAGATTACCCGCGCTTATGCTCCAGACAGTAACGTTACCATACATACACCTGACCTTAGTTTCAATTACACTTCTGCACACCTGAGGACACACTAGGTCAGTAAGATATTAGTTCAACACAACTTCACAACACAAGCAGGGAATAGTTTCTCGGTTTCAGACTCGGTTGTCATTAGCCAGAGGCAGAGCTGACAATCATAACGTGGACTGCAGATTCACCGAATTTATCTATTTGTGAAATGACTGACATCCGAAACAACATTGTGGCCATTTTCCTAAACGTGTCCCGTCCATTGAAGGACGTTCGGTTAACCCTGTTGCAAATTCGCGCAACAAAGTCCCACAATACCAACCATAATCGTACATAACCCGTACAAAATGTAATAAATATCTGAAGTTGGATTACCTTCACTCCACGCAGAATCCTCACCCTGTCATCCTCATCTAGGCCGAAAGAAACTCTCCTTGACGTGCTTTCTCCGGATCCCATCGCTTTATGTACAGCTTCGTTAATGGACCTTTAATAAAAGATAAACGATTTTATTCTCTAACTGAAATGAACACTATTTTTTTTTAGTAAATACGACGATATGTTTGACAGATTCACATCTTACCGTTTTTGAAGTGGCAGTTTGTACGGCAGTATTCTGAAACACTATTGGACAATGGCTTTGCAATGAGCCAATGGAATCTCAGGATATATCGGCGACTGGAGAGAGGGCTTCTGGGAGTTGCAGTCCATCGGACTCACTCAGTCCTTATTTACTTATTAAAAACATTAGCGGGGTTTGATACGCTAGTGTACTTATTTCACAAGTGTTCTAAACAAAAAAACATGAATTGTGAAAACAAGAAACCTACAGTTATCCATTAAACATTGAGTTAAATGAATGAAACTGTGCTCCAGTTGAATCTTCCAAAAGTCCAGGATGGAGTGGTTTCTTGCATGAGGTTAAAAAAAAGTTTTAAAATAGTATACTGTTTTTTTTTTTTTACCTCCAACTGTTTACAGTGACCATTTAAGTGGGTAAGATTTTCCAAAAACCCTTCATAAAC